>NC_028357.1:43945471-43980281 GCF_000741045.1 Vigna radiata var. radiata
CCTTACTACTTCCAGCCACACTCTTTTCTTCTTCTCCTACAAAGAGCATCCTCTCAGTTTCCCTATCAACTACCACCACAGCCACTTCTACTTACTNTCTTCTCATCACACACCATCCACACCAGGGAGAGGGAAAAGCGCNACTATGTGCCTGTGTGTGCTGCTGGACAGAGGAAGATGCGAGGGAGAGGGAAGCACGAGTGGGGAGTGGGGTGATTTATGTGTGAAAGAATTGGGAGACAAAAGAAAGTCAAGAAAAATTTGATGAGAGGACTGTAATTGAAATGCAAGAGAGAGAAGTAGGAGGGAAAGTCTTTCTGCACACTCACAGTAACAAATAAAAATCTTTGACCATTTTGAAGAAAATATTAAAAGCTTCTTAATCAAGGATAATCTAGACATTTTATAAAACTTTGGAAGTGTAGGAGGAAGTGTAGGATGAAGCACTTGGAGGTGGAGGAAGAAACACTTGTAGATAGATTTCATCTTAATGAGTGTTGTTGGAGACTTATCTTATAAATAACATGCTTTCAATGACATCATTACTATTTAAAAAATAAATATTATAAAGTAGTAAACCATGTATGTTTAAAAAAATATGGAAATACAAAAGTGATGTGTGGAATTATGATAAATTTAAGTATTTTTAATTAAAATTTTATTATTTTGTTTTTTTATTGAGTATTCAAATATTCTATATTTTTCAATTAAGTTTTTATTGTTTAAATTTCATAATAATTAAGTGAAGTGGTTATTATCTTATCATATGACACAATATTTATTTATTTTGATATATTATTTTATGGAAGTATTAAGTGATGCAATATAGTGGTTAACACAATAGATCATTTTTATTGATGAATAAGGGTGAGATAAAATGAAGACAAAAAATATAATAAAAAAAAAAACTAAATATGATTTTGGAAAAATGCAGAACGAGTTGCTCATTTGATAAGATTATGTCTTCTGAAATATACTTTTTAAATCTAAATTTGTCTTCTATAATTGAAAAACATATTTTAAATCATATAATTTAAAATAAGTATTCAAACTATATAATTCATTACATAATTTTAAGTTGTAGGTTCTCGATTTAAACTTATATTTTAGATTTTATGATTCAAAATATATTTCTAAATTATATAATTTGAAATATATTTCTAAATTTTCAATTGAAAAATTTAGGATGTAACTTTGAATTTGTTCAATGTGAAATAGATTTTTAAACCGTATCATTCAAAATATATTTGCAAATTTTAAATTATAAAATTTAAAATATATTTTAAATTATAGAATTCAAAATATTTTTAGTTAATTTATGAATTTAAATTTTTTTCTTGTCTAAAACTACACGAAGAGAACTGCTTTTAGAAAAAAAAAAAAAAGCCACAGTTTTCTGTTTCAGATTGATCAAGAACATCTTTAGAATTAAAACAACAACAATATTTTTTTTTTCTAGTGACAAACCTGTTGTTCCCTTTTAAAACTTTCGAAATACTACAAAAAATATCTACGACCCCAAAGGGTTGATTTAAATTTCTACCAGCATTATTTTTCTATCAAATTCAACTTCAAACTACACGCATTTCAACGAATATTTAATCTGCGGCTTTACATGATACTAGATTTCAACAAGTGTTAGTAACAAAAAAAGGACTATTTCAAACTGAATTTTTTAGGTTGTTTCAGACTCTTGTATTAAATATATGCGACCTTGATCGTGCAAGCCATAACAATCTCCAACTAAAGCATAGTGTTATAGGGGCACTACGCATTCCATAATACGGAGCACGACCACGAGTTTTCCCTTGTTTTTGGGGCCTCCTAAGATGATAATTAGTTTAGAAGAAGAAAACATCAAATATAAACTATACAAGAAGAAATCAAGCATTGCATTACAGATGTGAAATCAATGAGAATGTTGCTAACAGAGAACCAAGCCTGTGGGAGAGAAAAAACTAATAACGAATGCCCAGGTTTGCTGGAAATACTTACAAGATACAATCACACAGTTTCCGAGTGAAGAGGGAAGAGGAAGATATATACATGTTGGCTGGTTAATAACAAAACTCGTGCAAACTTCTCCATTTCTGCTATGATTCACAATTGTTTAAAATAGAATAATTACTGTGAGGAAGAGAATGACATTCAGAAAAAATGGAACGAGAACAATGAGTTCAAAATGTTACCTAACATTGCACTGCAATGCAGTCCTCTTCGTTTTGGTTATCAATGTCAGCTACTACTACTTGTGCCCACTCACTATACATGCTCCTCAAAAACACCATACACCAGACCTGGTTTTGTCCAGTCAAATTCCTTGTCATGTTAGAGTATATACTGATTCTCAAAGCTAGTAGAGTCTATTTGACATTGCCAGTCGGGATAGGTGTAGGTAAAATCCTTTCTGATTCACATTTCTTTTTCTCATTTTCAGTTTTCTTCATTTCAAGTTCTAGCTGCTTGCAGTTTTCTTCATGGGCTTTGTTGAACATCCTGGTAAAGTTGAGCAAAGTTGACGCGACTGCAGAAAATTCAAAATAATTACAAGAATAAGCAGTATAGAAATACAAGTAGAGGCATCAATACTATTACACAAGTTGAGAGTGCACTCATTCTTCCCGTAAAAGGGTTCACAGTCAAGCCTTGCATACCGTTCCAGAATAGACTTAGAATTTGCACAAAACGAAATTATCCCTTTTAAGTTGGGAAGCTAAAAACAAAGGCAGTTATTATAAAATATTAACACTCAAATATATGCAGCCAAGTGAAGAATCCATGCACTTACTTTTAGGAAGATATAATTTCAGTGAAGTACAAAGCTAACAATATAAAAATTATACACCAATCAGAGGGTGCTCACTTAAATTAGCTATCAAGAAAAGTACCATTTTTCACTCACACACCTTGCTCAAATGGGCAACGAGATGGATCTTCACCAAAATAGAGAATCAATGCATCCACGTTCCTACCCTGTAAACATGCACTCTTAAAGTAAAGCATGACCTTTTTAATGTTTTAAAAGATATAATGTATTGTAGAAAGCCTACCACGGTTGAATATAGTGAAGCCAGTGAGCGGACTTCAGCTTCAGCAGAACCGAGGAACTCTTTCAGTTTCTGTGGTTAAAAACTAAGTTAAAGCCTGACAATGCATATAACTTATTACAGCATTTGGCGAACAAAAGAGGACTTCACAATTTTAATCTTGCACACGTTCTCCTAAAGTCATAACTTAGAGACTCTCACATTAGATCACTCACAGACAGGCATGATAGCTCTAATTGCTATCTTGATAATAAGGTTGAAGTCTATTTTTCTGCCTCTGTGATCCCAATTATATGATAGAGTCCATTTTGGTTGGATCAAGTAGAATCACGACCTTACTCGTAAAAATAGAAAGATAAGTCGAGTTAAACCCGTTTTCCCAAAAATAAAAGCCCAGCAACCTATGACATCTGAAGCCTCAGTCTCTTTTTTGTGTGCTTTCTTGTCCGGGGTGCTTGCTCTTCTGTTCCTTCTTCTTGTTTGATCATGTCGGACGCTTGTTCTGCTTTTTGTTTAAACGTTCTTCTTCTTTATCTTGTAGCATTTGAGGAAGAAGGAGGTTCTATTGTTTCTTTACTGAGTAATTAGTTTTGGTGTTGTTTTGGTCTTGATAGATGTGTGTTTTGGTGCTGAAAACGTCTCTACATCTAAAGATCCAGGTTCGTGTTTGACTGCTTAGGTTCAATGTCAAAAACTTGGTGTACTGTATTTGAAGTTGTTTATAAGTTAGTAATTTAAAACTTATTATTTTATGACTAGTTAGTTGGATATAACCTTTCAGACTGTCAATTTAAGATTGTTTGTAGAGATTAAAAGTCAATTTTCAAATTTATGTTATTGTCTGTGTGTATAATAATCTGTATTGATAATCTCTTAGTGACATGTATGCAAACTCCATTGACTTTAATTAATGTAGATATATCAATTCACCAATAAGTGAAATAATTTTATTTTTGGTGTGGAAAATATGAAATTTGAAGCAGTGAAAATGAATAACAGCAATTTGAAAAAGGGAAACACAACACTCGGTGAATAAACTATACTAGAAGTAAAGGCATGATACCTTGCGGAAAGTTTCTGATATGGGCCCATCACTTTCAGCAGTTGAGAGTTCCTGTATTACTTTTTCTAATCCTTTGTTTATAGCTTGCATCTCCTCAGCCAAAAACTTCAATTGGATCTATGAAAAAATTATTTAAGCCACTGTTAGTAGAATACCTATCAATATACTGAACAGAAAAATCTCAGAGAAGTTATTTAAGCCACTGTTAGTAGAACCTTTGCTGCTGGCTCTAGGTCAGAAAGATCGTTGGAGAAGTCTAAGACTTCCGGCAGTTTGTCAACTAGCACCTATGGAAAATCATGATCATCTTAATATCAGAAGATGAAAAAAAGAACAATCTTTCCCCAAGTTAACATTACAAGTGACTTTATAGCACCGTAAGAAATTCAAACATTTTGCAAAACACAAAATGGAAAACAAAAGGGAATAAATAGCAACATGTACCTTACAAAGGTAATGCATAAGAGTCAACTTTTTGTCCCGTGCCCGCGTCTCGGTTAGTTTAAGAAGGCTATCCAATCTGAATCCAATAGCAGAACCTAAAAAAAGATTGGAAAGTATAAATAGGAGATTGACAAAATAAAAAAATAACGATCAGTAAAAATCTAAAGCAAAAGTAAAAAATTTATGCAAAATGTGAATTATTTAGTTTTCAGCACATATGTCTAGAAAAGGATAACGATTGCTATCAAACTCATTCATCATGCTATAAACATTACAGATTTTCAAATGACTACATAATAACCAACTTTACTATCCTATAATTATTTTGATTTTATTTAGAGTATGAATATTCTATCCCCCTAACCATAATTAATGTTTCAGGGTGGTGCTTACGATACAAACCATTCCTTCAGATGGAATGTTGTAGTTAAAATAGGGAGTATGTTATGTAAAGGTGTTAGGTTCCTAGATAGAGGGAGAAACCCAAGAACACCATTGCAAAACACCAAAACTCACTGAAAAGATCTTGTATTATTGATTCTAGGCACCAAGAACAACAAGAATGCCTCCAAGGGACAATGTTCCCTTTACACAGGATGCCAATGATCCTGTCAACAATTCTCTAAAACATCCAAAACATGTCCTGCCTACAAAGACCCCCCTACTATATAAAGAAAGGCTCAACCTAACAACCCAACTAACAACTAATTTTTAATCTGTTTCCTCCTCTCATACACATTATATCCCATCAAGAGGAAAAAAAAATGTTATGTTAGGAGTTATATAACACTCTCGATTTTGTTGTTGTGATATACAAAGAAGTTTGAATTCATTTGATCCTCTTCAAACTTTCTTTGCAGAGAGTGAGTATTGTTATCAGTTATTGAATTGTTTTTAACAATTTGGTATCGGATAAGCCTGCAATGATGGTGACTACAAAAGAACTAGAGACATGCATGGACACAAAGGAGATGATGACGGTGGATTCACAAGAATTAGCAACACTATTGTATTCGAACCCTCGATTTTAAGCAGAAAACATGGATTCAAATCTTGTAAGATGTTGGAAATCGGTTTGATGATGGAGCATTTGTTGACCCATTTGCTGAACTGGCAAGACTGAAACAAGAAGGGTCTTTAATTGAATATTTGGAGAATTTTGATAACCTTTTGGCTCAGGGTGATGGTGATGATTGATTTCTGAGGAGACAGCTTCAAGTATTTTCTTTTTCTTTCAGGCTTGAGTACGGAGTTAGAGATATTTGTTTGTGTCCATAGACCAAGGACAATTCAAGAAGCTGTGAGGTCAACACGTTTACAAGAAGAGGTCCTCCAAGAAATCACAAAGAAACTAAATGAGAATCAAGTGACCAACTAGTGCAATACCGTTTCACGTTCATGGTCCAGTGCAAGTCAAAATAGCACAACTCCACCTATCACTACACTGCAGCAAGATCCCACAGCTGCATCAAAACAGTCAGCCTCTATTGCTGATTTCTAATCTACATCGGCAAGTTCAATTTCAAGGAAAGAGATTAGTGAACAAATTTATAAAGGATTATGTAGATTCTGTGGCAAAAATGGGATAAGAATCATAGATTTAAGAGTGAGGTTTGGGGAAAATTAAATGACATTTTCTTTGTACAAGAGGGAAGTGATGAAGCTGTAAACTCAAATTCAGAAAAAGAACAAGATAATGATATGACGGAACAAAGTCTGCAATTGGTCAATGATTCCCAAATTCACATTTCTTTACATGCTTTACAAGTTGTAGCGGGTGGAAACACTTTACAATTGATAGGATTAATCAAGAAACAAAAGGTTGTATTTTGATGGATACAGGAAGTACACACAATTTCATCAGTGAAGAATGTATGCAACTGTTATGATCAAAAACAACTTTCATAACAGATTTTCCAGTTATAGTAGCATTTGATAAACAACTTAGGATACAAGAAAGCGTCCTCAAGTGACATGGAAGTTCAGCAATCATGTGTTCAAGGCTGCTTTTCTCGTCTTGCCATACCAAGTAGCTATCTCGAAGTAATTCTTGGCATCATATGATTTAAGACACTAGATGAAATTTCTTGGAGTTGTGCTCAATTAACTATGACTTTTCAGCATCAGAGAGACAGTTACATCACAAGGGGCTCAACATCACAATGACAATTTACTAGTTTCAGGAAATTTGAAGACAACAACGGTCAATCAATGCTGCTTGCTATACAAACACAACATTTTCAACTGGATATCTTATTACAACAATTTCAGACTGTACTCCAAGAACCTACTCAATTACCTGCAAAAAGAAGGTATGATCATAAGATTATTCCAAAAAGTAATATACCTGTTTGGTTAAAGCCATACAACCACCCAAATACTCAAAACCCTGAGATTGAGAGGCAAGTTAAAGCTTTAATTTTCAAGTTGCTACGTATCACCTCTAGTTTTTGTTAAGAAAGATGGGTCGCAGATTTAATCAGTCAAAAATAAATTTCTAATACCCTTAATTATAGACCTGTTGGCTGAATTACATGGTGCCAGGTATTTCCCTAGACCGGATCTAAGGAGTGGTTATAATCAAGTGAGGATGCTCAAGGAGGATATCTACAAAACAACTTTTAGAACTTCAATATGGGGACCTCGTGTATTTAAAACTTCAACCTCGCAGGCAGGATACGTTCGCTAATACCTCTTTTCACAGACTAGTTGTAAGGTATTATGGCCCTTATAAAGTGTTAGAATTGGAATGGTTGCCTACAGTTTAAATTTACCAGCAGGAACAAAGATTCATAATGTATTCCATGTGTCCTCAGTGAAGAACTACCATGGTGACAAGCCAGTCTCAATTCAACTACCTTTAATGAATTAAGAAGCAGAAGTTGTGCCACAACCCCTGGCAGCGTTAGCCTTAGCCAGAAGAATTAAATAGAAAAATAATAGATTGTGACTGAGTTTCTAATTCAATGGAAGGAGACTAATTTAGAGGATGCTGTATAGAGAGAGCTACATCAAATGCAGCTTCAATTTCCAGACTTTGATTGGAATTGTTAGCAGTTGGCCTTGAGGTCAAGTCCAGAGTAGACGGGGAGGACAATTGTTAGAGGTAAAATAGGGAGTTTGTTTTGTAAATGAAAAAACTGTCATGTTAAGGGTTATATAACACCATTGTTTTCGTTGCTGTGACATACACAGAAGTTTGAGTTCATTTGTTCCCTCTTCAACCTTTCTTTGTTGAGAGTGACTATTGTTAGTACATATTGATTTTTAACATGGAATAACCCCATTAAAATCTATAGTCGCAGGCCTAAGAATAAGAAGCAGAATTGATTGTCTAGTGATATTTCTTTTTAGGGGTATCTTTTATTACTAAAGGGGGGGTATTTGGGGAATGATTGATTCTGTTAGAGGGCAATGGGGTTGGTTATATCTTCCCCTTGTAAAAATGTTGGGATCATTCTTGGGATCCGTTAGTGTGGATATTTGGAGCAGAGAGATTATTTTCTTGCTTGGGAGAGCTCTGCTCTGTAGAAGCTTGCCTTCTTGCCTGTCAATTCTGTTATATTCATTCTCTGACTCCAGGTACCTCTGATACACATTGTATCGGCTTATATTCAAGAAGAGCCAAGATACAAAAAGTTTCAGCATCAATATTTTGATTAGGTATGTGGCGTAACAGAGGCATTGATCTAATTAATATAGTTTTCACTAAACCAGTCTTAATTGGCATTCACAGGTGAGACTGGTTTTGTAACAAGATCCAAGCACACATTGTTCTCCAAATTAAAATGAAAAATATGGATGATTAATGAAGAAATAAATTTGTATCTGAAATGTCAAGGAATAAAGGAGCAGAATACTGATGGACTTTATTTTATTTTTGAAATTGAATAATAAACAGAGGAAAAATAGCTTGCCCTCCAAGAAAAAAAGAAAGAGTTCAAAGTTTACTATCACAACCTGGTGAGGGGTAACAACAAAGTAAAATACAAGAAGTAAGGAAAACAAACAAGGGACACTAACACATACAAAATCACACGAAATGCAGGTTGAGTACCATTAAGAGACCATAAATTACAGATATTTTCTAAAAATTATGGTACTTTTCTTTGTTATAAACTTGAATGGTTCGTGTTGCATTTATCTGCTGTGAATTTTTGTTTAAACATACCCCTGGCAGTTCCTTGATTCAAAGCATTTCCTAAAGAAAGTATTGTATGCATAATTCTCTTTAGTTTGACTGAATTCCTGATCTGAAAAAAGAAACAAAATCGAAAAAATGAGAGAGAGAGAGAGAGAGAGAGAGAGAGAGAGAGAGAGAGGAACCGTGTTGCAAAAAGAGGTTTAAGTAAAATGGAAAAACCATGCCTCTTCTGAAGCAGCATTCACAATAACCAGGCTCTTTCTTAGGTCAGAAACCTACATAAAAGTATCATGGTCAAACTGTTAATAAGTTTAAATTCATTTTTTTTTTCTGGTAAAGATCTATGAAAAGAGTAATATATTAACCTGAGAGCGAAATTGAATCTTGAATGAAAAAACTCTGAGCTTGGATTCCACTCGTGGTACTTTCATCAATTCCATTAAGAACTGTAATGAAGAATTTATGAAAATATAATTCAGATTCATGCCAAGAGAGGATAGAAATGCAGTTTCCGCCATTACAGTTAAAACTGCATAAGCAATGCTATAATTTAAATATTCATAAATCTTGCACTAACAGAAGAGATCCAAAATTACAGGCACTAAACAAAAAGTCCTGAAACCCTGTATACCTGTTCACATCTTCCTAACTTCTCCCTTTCCCCGTTATAACCCTGTTCAGAGAAAATGAAGTTTTGAAATTTTGGAAAAGAAAGAGGATACTCGTTATAAGTTGAACATAGCATAATTTTTAACCATAATTTAATCTCCCAACCTTGAGTAATTCCATCTCCTCTTTTGTTGGACAGAACTTTATGAGGTTCTCAACCTGATCAGAGTCCAGTGCTGACTCTTCCAGTGTTAGTACTGAGGTCTGTGAATATTTCAAACGAACCACTATTAATGAATATAACACAAAGAAATGGTTTAAGGAAATAGTTAACAGTTCTATAGATATTTCATATAAAACCAAGACTTCTCATTCACTTTATATCTTCCAGAATCACGACACGGAATAATTATTTCATACATCCTTCCCACAATAAAATAATCATTCCTATCAATTTACTTATATCAAGCCTCATTTAGTGTAGGCTCGAGAATAAAGATTTTATGATAGATTTTTATTTATTTACTCTTTCAAAACTCACTATTTTTAATTTCTAACAAATGCACCAAAAAATTTGCTTCGTAAACTTACAAAATCATTATAAATATCTTTGAATGAAAATCATATACTGAACACACAAAAAAATGCACCATGCCCTCAGTATGCTACAGTCATACAAGTTTGAAAAAAGTCTTTATGTTAAAACATTCAGATCTTTGTTTATTTCAAAGAGAACGAAAACCAATTTCCAATAAAGAGATAATACAGTTTAGGTGAAGAAAAAATAAATTAAAAAAATAATGGAAAGACAGCAATAGAATGAGAAGAACGAGTGTACTGAGCTCTTTATAGTTATGCTATAAAATTTATGCCAACATTCATAGTTCCCAATGAAAATAAATCACTAATATATTCTAGGATGACTATTAATCAAAAGAACAAAGCTCTCATTCAATTTTCAGTCAAATCATAATTCCCTTAGGACTCAATCTTAATTAAAAAAAGCATTTGGATTTCTTTCCTACATTATTATACCATAAACATACATGTCAATCTTACCATTAAATCGTGCAATGGAACTTTCACTTGGGAAAGCATGATTTCACAGTTATATGCTCGCCTATGCTCAATCTGCAAGGAGTGATAAAATCAAAATAAAAGAGGATTATAATTTTGTTGTGACCAAAAACTATATATTAATGAGAAAAAAAAAAGATAAATAGAACCTATTTTAGGAACTAAGTCACACAGATAAACAGAAAACGCTGACTATTTCCAACATTGCACCATGCAAGTGAACTCTTATAGTTGAAAATACGTGAAAGGGAGAGACTACCACTGATATTGGTGATTTTAAGATGGGTTGAAGATATAATATAATAGTTTCATACTAAAATTTTCAAAAGTAATTTTGTGAACATTAACTTTGATTCTTAAATTTGTCAACTCTAAAGGTTTCCTTTCAAGGAAAAGGTGATAGATGAAACCACTTACAACTTTATGGCTGCGTATAACCAACATAAAATGACAACCACTGGTTATAAGTACTAGGAACTATAGCACTTTCCGAGTAATTATTTTCTTGCATTTTCCCCTCACACTCAGGTATAAACAGCTAGATTATCTAAATATCCACAAGCAATCTTAGTGGTACTACAAACTGAAAATAATTACCAGTTGCACTTTTTCAGATTTAGGCCCAGCTGAGCTTTGGACATTTGACTTTTTGGCAATACCTGAAGTTGGGACTGCTGCTGAGAAGAGATTCTCAAGCTCTGACATATCAATCTCTGGGGCCCTACATTTAGATAATAAAAGGAAAGGCAGGTGAGATACGATAATAATAGAAGGATAATCTGTCCTAAGAAATGAAGCACCATAGGCAATCAACATTACTTGGAAGCTTCGCCAGACTTCGGTGTCTCTGCCCACAAACTTCCTTGCACTGCTCTAGATAGTTTCAACCAATGCAAAGGCTTCAACCTTTTTGTGTTATTCTTTGAGTTAATTGTTCGCGATAAAACTCCCTTCAAGTTAGTTGGTGAACTAGATCGAGCGTTCACAGAATGAGATCCTGGAAAAGGACTGCCTGATTTCAGACCTCCTTTACCAAAGGGCATTGGAGGAGGTGGAGCAGCAGGTGCTCCAGGTGGAGGTGGAGGAGCAGGTGCACCAGGAGGAGGGGGAGGAGCAGGCGCCCCAGGAGGAGGGGGAGGAGCAGGTGCCCCAGGAGGAGAGGAAGGGGCAGGTGCCCCAGGAGGAGGGGGAGGGGCAGGTGCCCCGGGAGGAGGGGGAGGGGAAGGGGCTAGAGATTTTTGCAATGATGAATTAGTGCAATTTGAGTAAAGTACTTCACTTGAAAGTGGAGGTGGAGGAGGAGTTGGTACTATAGTAAAACCTGCAGCTTGCCCAGAGAGACAAGGAGGTTTAAACCTAGTAGGTTGCTCCTCTTTTAGAGAAAGGGGAGGAGAGGGTCCATCTCTAACCTGTGGCTCCACATTCATATGTGATAGAGGAGAAGGATGGGGTCCAGCTTTAACATGTAGTTCTTTCTTTGGAGGAATAGGAGGAGGTGGAGGAGGAGGAGGTGGTGCAGCTCGAACTCGTCTATGATCATTTAGTGGAGGAGTGGGTGGAGGAGGTGGAGTTGGAGGTCGTGAAGGGGAAGACTCTATTCTTGTTTTAATCGGAGGAATCTCATCCACATTTTTGGAAGAAAGTGAAGGAGATGATTGGGTCGAAGTAATTGTTGAAGCTGAAGGACAGGAAATGGTGTCAGCCAGTGACTTGCTATGAAAAGTAGATGACAATTGGGTGTCAGGTGTAGGGATAGAAATAGATGAATGACTTCTGTCTTGTGATTGGTGTTTTGATTGCAAAGGCACAACATAATAAGAAGGGGGCGATTCTGTTTGGCGAGGAGAATCATGAGCTTCTTTAGCACTAGTGGATTGAGGCCTCAAAGGAGGTGTTCGAGGGGAAAAAGAAGTATCGGTAGAAGATACGGCAAGATGAGGTGCTTGCTGTTTTATGTCAAGATTTGTAGGTCTTGTTGGACATGTATTGGATTCCGAGGTCCTTTTAGAAGATCTGGTTGACTCTTGACAAATATTGTTAGGTGTACCAGGTTGCTGCGGAATACCCTCGAACTTGTTGGTATTGTCCTCTTTTCTACTCATATCAGTAACTGGGGATGTCTTGATTGAGAATGAAGACCGTACCTCTTCATTCAAATTCCCTTGGGGAGTTCTAGGATCTTTTTCATCTAAGCTATCATTCATAGTTGAATCACTTATAAGTTGGAGAGCATTTAGGGCAACATCTGCCTTGGGGTTCATCCAGTCTACTTGGCTAAAGATCTCTTGAACCTTGGCAAATGCTTCCATTGGTAGTCCATCCTTCTCCTCAAAGCATGAGGCCCTATCGGCAACAACTATTGCAGCATCCATCTCTGAGAAAAGGATCTTAATACAAACATAAACCACAAAAATAAATTCACCGTTAGGAATGTACGATCAGAAGCATCATGATTACTGTTGAAAACAAGTTGTACCTCGACTCTAAAATCGTTTGGAAAGTGATCTTTAGCATCCCATAAAATGTCAATTTCATCCCGGTTAAGCATCAAAATATTAGATCTAACAAAGGCTGTGTTAAACATGATTCGAAACATCATCCTTTCACGCTCCATGTCACCATTAAAGTTAATAGTCTCAATGACAACGTCACCTTGAATATGGCAATTGATATCAATTTTAATAAGTTCACACTCTCCCTGCAACACAAACAAGAAATTGCACAATAATTGCATAATTTATTATATCAGATTCCAGACGCAACTTTCTGGGTAGAATAAATAAGCTGACACACGATGTCTATTACAACAGCAAAATTTCGACAAACAAAAATATTTATTAGAATTTAAAGAGCACAAGCCTGTTCTGAACTCAATTTTCTAAACCCTAGATGCACAAGGTGTATTGAAATATGACTAGGATCTCATAAATGCTGAACATAGATTTTACAAACATATTTCTCCTTTCTTCTTATAAGTACGTCCCCCTTTTTTCCTTTCGCATTTTTGGGATAATCGCTGCCAAGTGCAGCCTCTTGATCAAAACTAAGAATTATCTTAATGTAGCTCCCATATTTGTCAATGAGGAATCAATAACCAATGTTGTTCATCAGTATCACTCTATGAGCATATGTTTCAAGGTTCAATTCACGTTGCCAAAACATAATTATTAAAGCTCGTTTTGATAACTAGAAAAACAAGTTTGAGCTGCAATTTAGTGGTTTATAATTATTTAAATTTAAAACACATGAAAAGTGTACAACACAATTTACAAAGTATTCTACAAATCAAAATGGCCTTAAATACAACCAGAATTGAAGGAGGAAAAGAGAAAAAGATATTTTTCCCTATTACATCTGAAAGCCTTTTTGCCACAATTTATGAGATTGCAAGTAATCTCAAGAACAGGTACAGATTTATTTCGGCATTTTTTGGCAAAGTATCAGTAACACCAAAGTCTTTTAATCTGCTGAAAACAATTAATTTCAGGATAATAGTTTTCATGATATATGTAATCAGTGCATGCCTTCTATAAGTACAGGCTACAAAATAACATCAAAGAATTGTAATATCAAAAACAGGAGACACAAGAACCCAGAGCAATTCACTTGAAAGCATGAGGCAAATTCACATACCTGCTTAAAGGCCCCAACCTTTTTGCTTCTTTTTGGCGTTGAGTACAACATTTTGTGAACTTTATCAGCATCAAAGGGATCCTGTCCATAAATTCTAAACACAGGATGACAACCACCTTCACTGTCAAAGTTTGGGAAGAGTCTGAGAATGATGCAGTCCAACATAAGTGCCCTGTCCAGAGGAGGCCAATCTAAGGCCACATTCCTCCTGGAAACATACAGCAGATACCTCAGTTGGGAAGGGATAGGATTCAACGGTGACAACAAATGCAAAAGCTCGTGAGGAGCCTGCCTGTAAACGATATCGAGAGTCCTCTGCTCCCCAGTATAAGCCTTTCTATAAATCAATAATGCAGCCAACATGAAAGCCAAAACAGGCCAACCACCAGGTTCACAATGCATCAGCAACACATTATTTTGCCCAAGGGAGAGCCAGCTTTCACTAGACCTCAGAAAATGGTGGATGAGCTCCATTTTTAGCACGGGAACACCTTGGTAGTGCAAAGGATAGTCCATGATAGTAATGTCATGCTCAGACATGATACTTGCCATCTGACTCACGGTACCTTCCTCGCGAAAATTGAAAATAAGAATCGAAGCATCAAGCGAGTTCTCCTTAAGTTGACCAACTATCCCGTCCATGTATTCTTTGTAATTGTAATTCCCTTCTTTCCATGCATCCGTGGTGAAGCAGCAATCAAAAACTACATTCACAGTGAATCCTCATTGTCAACAATCACTAACTCAACTCCTAATGATAATAACAAGTTAAAGTCATTTCAAAATGAACAAATTATTCCCTTTGAAATTCAATCCACCCGTCATTGCCACATTTCCAAGCAATCAAACAGACACCAAATGTTCCTCGAATCATATATTTTGGATTGCTAAATCATTTTCCACAAATTTGAGAACGAGAAAAGCAGAGAAAGTACCGTGAACTCTCTCGCAGATCTCGAGGAGGCCATCTGGAGGCTTGCGGAAGAACAATTTGCGGAGCATAGCCAACGTCCGCGAAGCTTCAGATTCAGGCTTCACTACCCTTATCCCACGCGATGGATTCGAGAACCACAAATTCTCATTCGGCAGAGCCTAACGTAACGTCACGATTTGCCTTAAGCTTTACGGCAAAAAATCGCTCAGCAGCGCTTTCGCAGAAAAATGCAAGAATGAACGAAATGAGGGTTTGGATGGATTTATCGTCGCTTCTGTTTCTCACTTTTTGTTTCTCAGTGAAGAAAAGGAAAGTTTTGCGGGGGAGATGGGTCCGTTCGTTTTATTTCTCGTATCGTTTCGTAGCTGCATAACGCCACTGCAGTTGAGGTTACCAACCGACTCACACTCAGCTCATGCTGACGTGGACTTCCTTCCAGGATACACGTGTACCACGTGATATCCATTACAGGTAATTTAATTACTGTTATTTTCCATTTTCGGAAATTTTCCGTATGCCACGTGTCTCCATCATAGTATGATAGGTTTTGTTTCATGTCGGATTTCGTTCTACGTGCCTCAACATAACACTACCTATCACATAAAACATTACATTATTATTGTATTACAGTTTTTTCATAATTTTTATAATTTGGTGCGTTTATTTTAGGTTTAAATACTTTGATTTTTATTTTGGTCTTAGTCTTTATTCGGTTTTAGTGTTTAATAAGATCTCTATTTTTTTTTGTAAATTTTGGTTGATTAGCTTATATTTCTAATAAGATCTCTATTTTTTATATAAATCAATAAAATTAGTTATATTTCTAAAGAATAAAAATAATAAAGAATATGTATAAAAAATAATTATAAAACACTATACATAGTTATAGGAATTTGTAACATGAAGTTTGAATATGAGGTTTCATACATACTTCTCAAAATTCCCACATCCTTTGGAAACCAAGTAATTTCTTTATGTTCAACTGAGGGGACAATTAAATCCTAAATTTTAAAAATTGTCTTGATTAAGGAGAAAATTAAAATAATGAAAAGAGAAGAGTTAGTTGGATGGAAAGGGAGTTTTAAGTTGAGAACGGTTAAAGGTATTTCTTGTGCTTGAAGATTTATCATGATTAAAGTTAAAGAAAAAAAAAAAGATAGTGTAATGAGAAAATGCTGAAAAGTTAAAGAATGAAAAAATAAAGGGGTTGGTTGGGTTAAGGCAGAAATAAATTAGTGCCTTGAAAGACAGTAATTTGGACCACCAAACAAACTATGTGGTAGCTAAGTTTCTTAGAAAAGGGAATATGAATTGAGGATTCGATTCGAACGACCTTCACTGACACAACTGTCTGTAATCAAAACTTGTATGGTTTTGTATAGCACCGACCATTTCAGAGTACATTTTGATAATATTTTTTAATAATATTTTACATAATTTATATCTTATTTTATGATTAGTTTTTATAATAATTATCATTAATTATGAAATAATTTTACTCTAATTAACACGTAAATAATATTAAAATATTATAAAAATGTTATTAAAGTATTATTATTCCTTTTTTTTTTTTTCTTGCGTTAGACCGTCAGCACTACTTTTTGGTTTCTATTCTTTTTCATAAGTTTTGGGAATTCAAGTAAAATGTGGAGCATCTTATATAAAAAAATGCTCGTAAACTCTATGTCTAAGGGTTTGGTTGGAAGATACAACGGTGAGATCCTTGGTGTTGGGGTTAAGGATTGTGTAGAAGAAAATATACGAGAAAAAATCTAAAAAAAGAATTAAGAAAAAAATATTTTTTTAATCTATTAATTGTTTGTTATACATATTATCTAAAAAGTTAATATTATTGATTTCGAATAATATATTTTATACATTAATAAAGTACGAGAATTAGTGTTGTAAGAACTTTTGAAAAAAACAATTCTAATTTTATATATAAATTAAAATATATACTAAAAACATATTTATCTCAAACTTATTATCACTGAAAAAAAAATATTGAGAAAACTTGAAAGAATAGTTTGTCAATGTTTAGTAACATCATAAATAATATTTGCACTCTGATTTATTTCCATGTATAAATAACAAAAACTTTAACTTACGCATAATATATTACATTTTCTGATAAGCTATTTTTTTTTTCTCTCGAATGTCATTTTCATAAAAAAAAAAAAAAAAACACTACAAAAGAAAATATTAGTTAAAATCAGAATATGTCAAGGAAAAAGGTAATTAAATCGAGTAAAACTAACCAAAATTTACTTATATCTGAGAGTGAACGAAAAAAGAGACGTTTTTTACTTGATTAAATGGAAATAGTATGTATTAAAACTTGAACTTGGATTTAATTTAACTTCATAAACCAATTTATTGGAAGAAAGTTGTCTTCCTTTATACGCATTTTTCCCATAATATCTCGCATATTTAATTTTGCAATAAATTTAAGATAAACTCTCCTAAACTATATAGTATGAGGCTGAATTTATGTCACCTTATTTATTATTATTTTTTATTGCTTTTCCTTTTATTTCAATTACACTTCCTTCATTAGTATTTTCTGGGAATAAAATTAAGAAGTGAAATACTTCATTAATATTTGAAGTTTTGAGGAATGTAATTCATTTAAAAAAAATGATATTTTTTGTGATAAAATATTTTTTTGATATTTTTTAAAAGAAATTGAAATTTTAAGTAGTATAATTAAAATATTAGTATTGTTTTTTTTTTTGTGGTGTGGTGGGTCATTGTTATTTTATATTCCATATTAACTATTTTTTATCAATATATTAAGATGGATTATTTTCTTTTATAAATATAAATTTTATTAACATTTATCATAGTTATTTTACTATGTGTTTTAGGTCAAGGTCAAGTTTTTTCTTCAAATAGTCTTCAAACTTTAAAATTCAAACTCAAGTATAAGTTATTACTTCACTTAACACTTATTATAATTCGGTTGAACTAGGGAGTTATGTGCATAACATATTCTCTGATGCTAAAGTAACTAAGTGTACGATAATATTAATAATAAATAAATGTAAAATGAATATAACCAACTTACTATAATATAATTTATATATAATTTTTCCATTAGCACTAATTTAATTATAATTCAATTAGTAATGATATGATTCATGCTTAACATAATCATCTTTATTGTTAACTTCAGTTTAATTCAACCGTTTTTTGATGAGTTTATATTAGATTGTAGATTGGATCTGATTCTTAAATTGATCAAACGTTCATATTTATATCTATAATATTTTTTATTAACTGGCAATAAAACATATATTAAAAACAAAATCTATGTTGCTGCTTTAAATAAATAAAATCCATATTTAAGTAAAAAATTCAAATCGTTGTCATGATCGTATTAAAATCGTTAAATATAGTTTTGAGTTGAACACAATAGTAACGACCCATGCGAAACATGAACACGCATAAACCATTCACCACCTTTTGGTCAATCATGTATTATAAATGTAAAACGTGACAAACGATATTTATTCAATAAAGTGTAAAGAAGAGAGAGTATTTTTATATTAGTAATGATAATGATAATGATAAGTTCATTTTAGAAATTGTAAGAGTAAATTTGGATCATATCAATCATGCATAATTAAAATTATTTTTTAAAAATATATCATGACTCCAAAATAACATAATTTTGTGTACAAAACCTACTTGTGTTATTTATTTTAATTCTGATAAGCATAATATTATTTAGTAATAATATTTACCTATCTCGCACTTATATTCGTGCTATTATTTAAATTAAAATAAAACAGCAATGTTATAATTAATTATTTTAAGGCTTATATATTTTCATTAAAAATAGGATATACTATAATACATTCACTTTAAAATTGTAATATGTATTTAAATCTCTTAACAAGGTGGTATTTGTAATATATTTTAGTTTTTCCAATTTTTAAAATCAAAAGAGGATTGTTTTTTCTTAATTTTCTATAACTATAATAAATAAAAATGTAAACAAAAAGCTGAGGAGGAAATGGTGCAGTTGGACGGAGAAGAAACGACACCGTCCAATACATACATGCGGCTGCGAAGGTCTGTTAAAGGAAGTCCACATTCTGAGGGTCCCACGCTCTCACACACTTTAACCTATAAAATAGAACAGCAAAAGCTTTATCTCTTTCAAAGCCCCAAAATCCTCTTTTGTGAGCTCAGATTAATCTGTGCTCACAATGGCTTGCACTCTCGCTGATTCATTACTCCTATTCAAGGTTTTCTATTACTGTTCTTCTTCCTTTTTCTCTCGAGCGTGTTTCGACTTTCAAGCAAATGTTATTTTTATATGGTTTCACTTTTCAGGGATCTTTTCAGAAACCACTTCGCAGGAGAGACATTACTGCTCACTATTCTCCAGGTATGCACTTTCTTCCCTTACCGTAATTCAATTTACTGTTCCATTTCGCAATTTAAAGATATTGGAAATGAACCAATTCAATTATAAGATATCAAGAACAACCATCATCACAAATACTTCACTCGAATAAGATTATCTCCGGTGAATATCTACCATTGCCTGGTTGTATCAATGATCCGTGTCACTTAGTCATGAAATTTGAGAGTTATCCTTTGATGAGTTGGGCTGGAGTCTGTAAGATGCCGTTGTGCTTAACTTTTAATAGGCGTGAGCATGACTGGTGTGTGGAATGGGTGCATTTTAACTAATTATTTGTCATTCTTCTACCACAGGCATATTTAGTTTAAACAATGACGGGCTTATCCGGAAAGGGTTCAGGCGTCAAAGGAGTTTTGTTACTAGGAATAAAGTTACTTTCGTACGTGCTGTGGCAGTTCCAGTACAACAACCTGCTCCTGTGGAAGGTGTGGAGTATAGAAAACAGCTAGCTGAAGACTACGGTTTCAGGCAAATTGGAGAGCCGCTTCCAGCTGATGTTACTTTAAAGGATGTCATCAGTTCCCTTCCTAAAGAGGTGCTTTACTTTTACTATTATTATTGTTGTTATTATTGTTATTATTATTTAGATCGATGTCATGCTTTATAGCAGCACCATTAAACAGGACTTTTGCGTTTAATTCTAATAAGTGGAGTCAGCTCTTAAAAACTTTATGTTTTTCAAGTGAAATATTTGCTCATGCACTTAAAATAGCGTTCGTTGTTGCATGTAAGTTTATAATAAAATACCAATAACAGCCGTGATATTTTCTGCGCACTATGAGAAAGATAAATTGTCTTACAATTTTTTGCAGGTCTTTGAGATTGATAATGTGAAAGCATGGAAATCTGTTTTGATATCTATCACTTCTTATGCATTGGGGATTTTCATGATTTCCAAAGCTCCCTGGTATCTTCTTCCCCTCGCTTGGGCATGGACTGGGACTGCAGTAACTGGGGTTAGTTATAATTTTATTTCTTACCGGTATCTCAAATCCTACTCAACCATATCTCTTAAGAACTTGGCCAAAATTTTTGCTTATGTTTTGTAATCCTCTTTCCTTTTTTGTCATATAGTTCTTTGTTATAGGACATGATTGTGCTCACAAATCATTTTCATCCAACAAATTGATAGAAGACATTGTTGGGACCCTGGCTTTTATGCCACTGATTTATCCATATGAGCCATGGCGATTTAAGCATGACAGACATCATGCAAAAACAAACATGTAAGCAGTTTGCGTTTTCTTCGATTTTTGTATTTTCTATTTTATAAGTGCATCTTGTATGTGGACTGCGGAGGGACTGATTAATATTTTTATTTAATATGCAGTGGAAAACATGCTTTTTAGTCCTCAATTCCATCCTAGTTAATTTATATTTGAGTAGGTTAGTCAAAGAATAACATATGTTATGCTTAAAACTGATACTGGGATGATGCATCATTCTGTTGTACATTATAGTTATTTTTTCCAGTATAAATTCACGCTCTCTGCACCAGATTTACTCAAAGTCAAATGGCAACAATACTGAAAGGATAAAATACAGGCTATATATGACATGCATAATGCACTGTAAGAGACTCAATGGTAACATCATGTTATTAATAAAAATCCTGCACCTTGGTTTATTTACATGATGCACACGTTCGCATTATTGAAACTCTTTTGTCTCTGACAGAGAGACCTTGGAAAGTGTATAGCTGAAGGAATAAGAAGCAAAGTGAGACTCAGTAGGTCAGAATTATTAGTGTCTGTGTTGTAATTTGTCTTCAGGCAACTATTTAGGCAGTTATGGATCTGAATTCTTATTTTTGTGCGGTATTTCTGTCTTGGGTTGAATGTTTTGATAGTGTGTGTGATGCCTTACCTGTATGGGGCTTCGGGTGGTTTTATTCATTGGAAAGTTTCACTAATTGCTAGATATCGAAGGAGGAAACTCCTTGCTGAAGGAAAACCCTCTGTTGTCTGTCTTGTATGGTGATGCTGGCCTGAAACTAGAAAGTTTCCAGTAATAAATACATAATCCAGTATGCTTATTTCTGAGTTTAACTGTCTCACGCAGAATCAGTAGTTTCACTGTTTCATTACTTTAATATAACTGTAAGCCATTTATAATGGTACAGGCTATTGGAAGATACTGCTTGGCAGCCTGTTTCGAAGGATGAGTTTGAATCTTCTCCCCTTTTGAGGAAAGCAATAATATATGGATATGGTCCATTTCGATGTTGGATGTCTATAGCTCACTGGTATGAGCATATAATGAAATCATTTATGATTTATTCTTTAAGGTCAACCATGCCTTGAAATATCTTTGTGCAGTTCCTAAAGTCCTGCTTCATTAGCTAAAAGTGCCTTGAATTCGTATTTAATTACCTTTAGTTTTAAATCAAATCTTGACATGGGGGTGCATTCTAACTCAGGGTGTTGTGGCACTTTGATTTGAAGAAGTTCAGACCAAGTGAAGTAAACAGGGTGAAGATAAGTTTAGCGTGTGTGTTTTCCTTTATAGCAATTGGGTGGCCATTAATCATTTACAAGACAGGAATCATGGGATGGATAAAATTCTGGTTGATGCCATGGCTGGGCTATCACTTCTGGGTAATTTCATTTCTATATTGTAAATTCATTCTTTGCTCACCACTGTTGGCTTCAATGTTTTGTTTCTTTTTGTTTGGATTGGTAGTAATGAGTTGCTGCATATTTAGGCAGGGTATTGTTGAAGCCTTTTTTAATAATCAGGAAGTGGGTTAAACTTTTTGATTTATGTTAAGCCACCTCCACCTATGGTCTTATCGTCAGCCTGAAGCCTGAAGAAGGAAGGCTCTAGACCTTGGCCATCCTATCTAAAACTTGTTGAATCTTAAACATTGGTCGCTCATGACAGATTAATTTATAATATGGTCCTATAACATCATATAATTGATTTAGCCAGCATCCCTTATGTATGATAAGGTTTTGGTTCTTGTTCCGCTGGTGTTGGTTGGCAGTTAGTCCTAAACTTGAATTTGGATATAAAACAACTGGTAACCTTATGTTTAGGGACTGGAAAAAATATCCTTTGTTGTATTTGTATGCTGCCAGAAAGCTGAGACCAATGTCATTGTTTTAGACTTATATTATAGCCAGGGATTGATGGGATCATGGGAGGGGATCCATTAAGGTCCTGGGCTTCTAACCATGGTTCTACACTTATATTTTCTATTATATTGTACCTGGGATTATTTTATGCAAATGAAAATTTGCACGTGGAGTCTCTGACTTGTCTTTAATCGATTGAAATGTTAATTTACATACTATTTTTATATTGAGAGATCTTATTAAAGTAATAGTTTGAAAAGAAGTCTGTAATATTCACGTCAGTGATGAAGATACATTTTCAGTATAAACCTGGATGAGAATACAGTATAGTAAAATATTGAACAACCCACCACTAATGCCTATTCAACAAAGTAAAATGGAGCTTGATTCCTGTTAACGAAGATTTGACTTTGAAGTATTGTGAATGAGAAAAAAAGAGAAACTAGGAGAGCTCTGTCCCCTTAGATAGCTCTACTTGGCTCAACTGAACTTGTTTAAGGTCCAATGTGACTTTTGGATACCGAGGGTCTAACACAAAAAAAAAAACGAAGGTACTATACAACTCAAGGCCAATGAATGATAATATTTAATTAATAGCCAGAGTACAAAATCAACTTCCCCCTTCAGTGAAACCTTTTACGACGATTTAATTGTGGGTGAATTTTGTTGATATAATCAATACTCTTGCCATGTCTCTTTCGAGTTCAAAGTTATACTTACAACAAGAGTCACACTATCTATTTATTTTTCTGGTGATCACAGATGAGTACGTTTACCATGGTACATCATACTGCGCCGCATATTCCATTCAGAAACTCACAAGAGTGGAATGCTGCACAAGCACAGCTTAATGGAACTGTTCATTGTGACTACCCTAAATGGTAATGGACTCTTTTTGCTTCTTTCTTTAGTAATGTACGTTTTTCTGGTCTGTAAATGGAGGTGGAATATACTGCATAATTGACGAGTTGCTGCCGAATGCTTTATCTGAAAATGATTGTTCTTTGATTACGTGAATAATTTTTAAGAATTTACTCATCTTGTCAATTTGTCTGAAATGCAGGTTTGCAAGATGAACTTGATAGCATTAGCATTAACTAAAAGCTATTTATTGACTATATTTATTTTTTTCTAAACAGGATCGAGATCCTATGTCATGATATTAATGTCCATATTCCACACCACATATCCCCGAGGATACCAAGCTATAATTTAAGAGCAGCCCATAAGTCCATCGAAGAAAATTGGGGAAAGGTAAGAATCTAAAATTGCCAATATATTTTCTTTCTTCCTGTATTGGAAAAGGGCCACTCTTCTACTGTTTTTTAAAAATATACTACCATATCGTTATCATATTAGTAATGGGTTTTTTACTTCCTATTTAATGAAAATTAATTTGTTAGAATTTTCTCTTTGCCACTGAAACTTATTGTAGACGTAGTCCAAATAAAAGATTTGGAAGCTCTGTTTATTCCAATAGTACAATTGTCTCGAATCCCGTACGTGTAAAATTTCTCAAAGGAAATATCGTCGTTGCTAATTATTTCTATTTTGTTTGTGTTGGATCGACAGTATCTGAATGAGGCTAGTTGGAATTGGAGATTGATGAAGACAATCATGACAGTGTGTCATGTGTACGATAAAGAGCGAAATTATGTTGCCTTCGACGAACTCGCCCCTGAAGATTCTCGTCCAATTACATTTTTGAAGGAAAGCATGCCTGATTATGCTTAGTTTAGTCCATCCAACCTGCCTTTTTACTCATGTAATTTTTTATTTATCAAATTAGGTTCGTATACCATCGGTTTTCCTTTCACGTTTTCGATCTTGTTAAAATGGTTATTTTTTGATATCTGGTTTAGTAAGAAAATTGCTTGTTGCTCTCGAAGTTCACACGTAATAGGGTAATGGTGTTACCAAGTTGCGGATTATCCGCCAAGCCACCCAGAAGCATTCATTAAGTTAAAGCAGACGTTGTGGTAATCTGAACACTGGGGTTCTTGTTATCACGTGGGAAGTATAATATATTATAAAGTTGTCTGACGGATCAAAAAGCACGTGGACTGTGGCACAGTGGTTTGAGCCTACTGAGTTACTGCTGTAATGACAGTATTTTGTTGTTCATTATTGCTCTTTTGGTTGTATTGTATTATGTCGCTGAAATTCATGTATACAGTTTCTCACTAAAAAAGAATATACAGTGTCTTTTCATCTAAAGGAAACTTCATATTTAACCATAATTGTTTGCAAATAAAGTGGAAGTGTGGAACGATCTTGCCTTTCTTATTTTTCCTGCTAGATAATGTATAAGTTTGATTAAATTAATGTTTAGAACAACAATTAAAGGGTCTTGTTGTTTATCTTCCATTAACCTCGTAGTAGCTAACAACTTTAGGATTTATGTGAGTATTTTATGTATAGAATTTGTTGAGAAAGTGACTTGAACCTGCAAACCACTCACTCACACCACCCGTGACGCTTTATCCGAAGCGATTCTTATTCAAAGCAAATCCGTAAGGTGCAGGGGTTACAACTTACAACTCACACAGGGGATGACACTTCACTTAGCATGATTCCCTTCACCTTTTTAAGGTCAGTGAACTCACTTTACCATATTGAAACCGCAATGTTTGTTGTGAAAGGAAAAGGTCAAAAAAGTGTTAGGAAGAGGGTATGTCCTTTAAAAAAAGAAAAGAGACGGAATAAGGGGACTGGTTCGAAATTCGAATCTAGAAGAGATCTGAATGGAAGTATGAAATCGGAGTCACAAAAGGCAGCAATCCATATATCATCTTTCTCTGCAGATATTCACATATACCATGACACCTTTAGTACAAGTAAACCTACATGTATGACAAGTTATAAACTACTCAACACTATCTAGAAAACCAGAAGCAATCTGGCTATAGCAAACCAAGTAAAAGTAACCGTAAACTAAAATTAAACTAGAACTAAATCATACAAGTGGTGGTGTTGGAGTCTCCCAAATATCAAACACATTCTCCTCACTATGGAGCGCAAAAAGCCTGTCCCCTCCAATAGAAAAGTCACATATTGAACCCCCATAGCTTCGTCTGAGCCTAGAGGTCAAAACCCATTCAGGGCCACAGAACACCGAAATACAATCATTCATGGAGGAAAAAAGCTGACCCCCATGCAGTGCCAGTTTGGGGTAGCACGGTTCCTCCGGCATCTTCCCCTTCATCAGCCTACTTCTGGAACTCCACCTAATGCTCGTGGCAGCAGAACTTCTGAAATCCATGAACCCCAAATCCTCAAACTCATTCACCACACAGATGGAATTATTATCCTCCATAGCAATAGCATCCCTCACCCGTTTCTCATCCACGGCAAAAGTAGCCCCCACATCAGACCAACACCACACCATCTTCTTCTCCCTGAAATCCAAAAGACTGATGTAACAGTTGTCCTTCCTAGGAAACATCGTAGCCACCAACAAACAATTATTCCCTTCCAACCACTGAAGCTTATCAGCATCCCCAAGAGACCACCCCAAAGGCTCGTAGAAAAAATCAATCTGCTTCCCAGTAACCTGGTCCCAAACCCCTACCCCATACTCATTACTCCTCCCCTTACAACTAGAAAATATCTTGTAATCTGAACTAAAACTCAAGGCCCCTGCAGTGTAACTCTTCAGCTGATTCTCATGACAGACCTGAAACTTATACCTAAGCTCCCCGTTGTGAGAATTGAACAGCCCCATTCCCCCATCACCCCTCCCAAGGCGTTCGCTCACTCCGATGACAATGTTGTCGGAGTCAACCCACCCAACATCATTAACCCTCTGGTAATCGAGGTTAAGAGGAGGGTGTTCATCCAACATCCAATCATACACATGAACCATGCTGCCATGCGCAACGCAACAGCCACCATCCGGACCTGCCCGAATGGCCGTTCCGTCACCCGGGGCCTGGCCCTGCAGAGAACGCGATAACCTTAACCTGTTACCGTCGAATGGGCCCCACTTGGCGGCGCGTACGTGGTCCAAGACGCCGTAGTAGAGGGCCTCCCTGTAGAGGAGCTTCTCCGGGATGTTGGGTGGGATGTAGAGTTCCCCGGTTCGGAGCAGATCGAGGAGAATCTCGAAGCAATCCGGGTTGCGATCGATGAATCTCTCGCTCTCCTTGTTTGATGGTAGTATCAGGTTCCAATTGTCGTCGAACATTGCACCGAACATCGAATTGCGCCCTGCATTGGCCAGGGTTGTTGCGGTTGTTTCCATCACCCTGCCACCCACATTGAATTTCATCCTGTCTTTCTGAACCCCCATCACTAAATTCCTTCCAAGATTGTGACTTTTCCAGAAACCAAGGTGGGAGAGAGATGATTGTTCAGTTCAACGCCTCTGGGCTCTACGGGTTTGAATTGAATTGAATGGAATTGGACTGGATGATGGATGAACAGGGAAAAACAGAGAATGGGTGGGAATAGAGAGGAATGATTTCACTAAAGATAGCTGAGTGAATGGTCACCGCTCAAGGATTGGAATTGAAGCAAAGTGTGTGAGAGAGAGAGACAGAGAGACAGAGAGATCAGATGACAGAGATTAAGCAACGGGAAAATGATGAGATTGTGGGAAAATTAGACATGGGGATTGTTATTGTAAGAGACGACTGCTTTAAAAGAATTTTTTTTTTCTAAACTCCGTGTGGGATTTGGTGAAGGAATCAATATGGATGAAATTCAAAACAGAATTGACTCACTTTCATCTCTCCCACTAAGTCACTCTGTTTTTCTTTTCTCTCTCTCTCTGTTTTCTTGCTTTATTTTTCCTTTTTCTCCTTTTGTCCCTTCGTCCTTGTTCTTCCATTTGGTGCGGGAAACTTATCTGTATCTTTCCCATTTAAAAACTAGAGAAAATCTAGTATGCACCAACCATGTAAAAGATTGTAAGATTTCCTCCAATCCCAAATTTTAATACACAGAACTCTAACGATAATTATCTTCACGCTCCCTGATTCATTCTGAAAAAACATTTTATTCAGTATAATTAAGTATACTTCTGTTAGTTTTTCATATCACTTATTATATTTAAAAGTTCTACATTTTAAGCTTCTAGTTTATCTCACCAAGTCAACTTCCCTGCTTGTTCTAAAAGCTCCAATTTCTAAATTTATTATATCTTGTAAATTATGGTAAAGGTTGGGTTTTCATGATCATGTTCTCCTGTTTACTCTTTCAAATTTTGTAACTAATTGAGTCAATTCCACATTTATTGATTGGTAACGCGTCATTATCACTCTTTAGTTCGTCCCAATGGGTTTTTCCAACCCAAATTGCACCATTGGGTGTGACAATTGCTGCCAGGTTTCGCTAATATAAAAATCAAACCCTAAAAAGGACTCACTCACTCATTTGATTAAAGATGGCAACTGTTCTTGAAAACATTGATTGGAATTAAGAGTGAAATTTATCACAATGGAGTGCATTATTATGTAATTTGTGACAAGTCATTTTCAATAAGAAAAAAGTTGTTAATATAGATTTATGTTGGTGTGGTTAAATTCATCTATTGAGTTAAAGTTAATGTCATTTAAATATTGCTTTTAACGAAATAAAAGTTAGGTGTGACATCCCAATTATATTATAAAGATATATAATATAATAAAGGTGTCACCATGAATAATATTAGAAAGCAGTTAAGAGTAATAGGATTATAGTGATCTTTAAACAGTACAATTTGAAAACTTGGAGTACTAGAGTTTCTCCCTTAAAATATAGAGAATTTAAAACTTATAACATGACAAAGTTTCTTCAAAATATCATAGGATAAGATAATTAAAGCGTAGAGAACTAGGCAGGAACATTTCTTTCCCCATCAAGAGCTGTTTCTAAAGTATTTTCTCGCCATCTCCTCCCATCCAAGTGGATGATCATCGCAAGGGAAACAAACGCAAACATGGCACAAACACAAGCAATTGCAAGGGTGAGCTAATTATATAAAAAGCATACAATTAAGAGCATATACATACAAGATATTAATTTAAAGCAAACAAGATAAAACATTCATCCTATCATGTTACATACTAGACTTGACTCGTCCGGACTTTAGAATGATAGTCGAGTTATGGCGGGTCATGCACCCGTGGTAGCTTGTGATACTTAGGCTCCACCGCCTTGGGCTCCCCCGCCCTACCACACTCACGAGGTTAGTCTATTCCGCGTCCTGGAGCATGATGGAAGCCTCCAAGACTAAGACTTCCTGCTACTCCTCACCACATGGTTCAGTCCTCTCTACGTGAGAAGAAAGACCATTGGAGTGTCAAGAAGACCCCCAAGACTGAGCTCCTACTTTCATTCTAAAACACTAAGAATCTCACCAAGAGATTCTGCACATATGGAACTTAGTTTACCACTTGGATCATACTTTCATCACTTTGTAATCATATACTTTTTGTCACAATCAACATATACATAATCTCAACAATACCTTACTCACCAATCATAAATTATAAAAATAACTACTCTTTAATTTAATCTAAGTTAATCAATACCATAATCTTTTACAATTTATTTCCAATGCCTAAATCCTGTACAGATATAAAATCTTGTTTCCTTCAGCTATATTATAATAATTATATTAAACTATACTTCTATTATAAATTTTCTATTAAACTATTCCAGAAACATTTTTAATTTATATTAAATCAACATTCATATTATAATATTATATTATACGAACTTATTATTATATATAAAACTATATTATATTAATAAAATATAATAACATACGTATTGTTGTAAAATATTAATATAATTTATACGTGCTACTAATTTTTTTATATGTAACTATATTATATTAAACTTATATATATATATATATATATATATAATCTATACATTAATAATATAATATATTACGATACGTATTATCTCAAAATAACTTACAATGTTCCATTAATTATGAAATTGTTTGCTAAATTATTCATTATCACATAATGTTTGCTCCCAACCTTACGTCACTACCCAATTGGTCACTGCTAGTCACAATTGACTGGACCAGGCCAAAATTGCTCTATGATAAGGGATGTGTCAACTCTGGTTTTTAAGTCCCCTCTATCCTACCAACAAAGAAAGGCTCTCAACCAGTTTTAAGTAATTTATTTAAGTTATCTAACTAGTATGTTCAAACGCCCAATTTTTATGTTTTACCCCTCTCTCACAATACTCTGAAACAATACTTGTACACTTATTTAATACTCATATACATGTTATCACAGAGCCTTTCCTCCAAACCCTCCAACCAGATCAATTTTAACCAAAACATATTAATTTTAACAGAGACAATTCATATACATCAAATTCACATGCACTATTTGAATATTTAAACACACAATAATTATACACAGCTTCACAGTCTCAATTTGGGCATCTAGTAAAATTAAAAATTGTAGGACAGCTTCACAAACACATCAATTCAAATTCAACATGCAAATATTTTATAAAATAAATTCAAAAAAAATAATCGGCTCCCCTTACTTGGAAATTTCACAGCTCTATACCAAAGCTTGGTTCTACAGTACCCCGGGTCACACCGAACTTGGACCGCACCCTACAGATCACAGAACTGTGATCAAGAATAGTTCTTAGAGCTACCGTTGAACAAAGATTGGAAGGACAAAAACGAAAGACACATGCATCAACAGAACTGTTGCATGCTCAAAACCCTAGAGGCCTAAGGAAAGGGGAAAACAGCTTACCGGCGAAATAACGAGAACTCAATCGGTTCAAGTCGAAGCTCTCGACTCCGGGAATGCAGGGACGCCACCTAAACGAAAATGCACCGGTTCAGTTTGAAGATTCGGTAGAGAGAAGACAGAGAAATAAGGGCTTAAGTGGTTCTAGAGGGAGAGTTCTCAGGAAAATGAACTCAGCTTTGCTTCTCTTTTTGTTTTTTTTAAAGTTCAGTAAAATATAAAACTGTTGTTCCTTTTTAATAAAGACCCCGGTCTTTTTAACTTAATTCTTCTTTCACCCCATCCCTTTTTATTATATAAATATATTTATAAAACAAGATCCTTACATTCTTTTCAATAAGAAAAATTTTCGTTCTCGAAAATTGTACTTACACGAGAATAGGCGAAAGTAAGATTCTCTCATCTCGTTCTCTAGCTTCCATATAGAATCACCTATTCTACCATCCCAAATCACCTTGACTAGACAGATAGTTTTCACCTTGAACTATTTGTTTTGACTCTCTTCAATTCTAACGGGCTGCACCTATTATTTTCTTCTACAACCTTTCCATGTTGGTGTTCAATTTGATCGGACACGTACTTTAGATGTTTGAATATCTTGTTTTTCTTCCCAAGATACTACTTTACTTTTGGATGGGGCATTTGATGTTTTTGTTTCAGCTCAACTAGCTTTCATATTTTCACACACAGAAAGATATCCCGATGAACCTCCACTTTTAAATTTGAAAAGGTTAGTATTACTATTATAATTTTGTAATATTTATTATATTTTTGGTTGTCTGTCCTGTTAATTTCAAAATTAATTATAGTGACTAAATATATATTTATAAATCTACTCCAAACTTATTGTGAAACAAACATGAATTAAAGTATATCAATATCAATTTAAATTTAGCGTGTATTACTTTAAAAAAATATATTGTATTTTAGTATATAGTGGATAAATTAATTTAATAAATTTTTGGATTTTAAACCACTTAAAAAGTAAATCAGTGTTTGAGTTAGGGATAATGTTAGAACACTAAAATAGAAATATCGTGAGGAATAAAAGCACGTTATATTTTTTTTCCTACTATCGTAAATTAAAGATATGAAGTCATTCATGTTTGATTGTTTCACGTATGATATTTAGGCACTACTACTACTAAAATATGAAAATCCTTCATATATTACTTTTAATGATAACTATAAGAAAAAAAAAAAAAAAGCAAGTTCTAATAATTAAAATATGAAAACTTTTTCGATGTAATAATTATCAGTTAATGTTATTGCATTTTATTTTAAGTTTTCATGTTTTTCCTTTTTATTTTTATTTTTAGAAGTCATGAAGTAACTACACAACTTTTATTTTTCTAAAATTGTTTTTATCTTTTACTTTATAACTTTCTTAACTTTTTAATATTTACGTCTATTTTATTAATAGAATTTATAGTTTTTTAATATATATTTTTTTTAACTTTATAAATTTTGGTTTATCTTATATTAATTCTTTGAATAATTTGATTAATAAACTTTTTAAAATGAAAATAAACGAGAACTACGTAAAATTTAAGAATCATATTAGTTAACAAAATTAAAACTAAAATACTCGCATAAAAAAGTTTTAAAAAATAAAAATATAAAAATCTTATTTTAAATTTTTCAGAATGCTTGGTCCAAAATTTTCCAGAATAAGTAATCCATTTAGCTATGTTTTATATGAAGCCTAAACATTTTTCCACATTACATATCACACCATAACATTGAGTTATACTGAGTGTACACATTTGATTATACTAAACACAGTGACAAATTATATCAAATTTACATTTAATTGTATTACATGTCATACTATAAGATATTTAATTTACATCAAACATAAACATGTAATTAGGTTACATATCCCATCATAACATTGAATAATACACTAATTTTTAGTCGTTTATTATACAAGGATTTTAGAAAGTTTGGATTTGTATGGTGAAATTGTGTTTGTTTTGCTGGATTAACTTAAAAACTAAAAACTGAATTAACTTCTAAAAAAAATTGAAAACTTAAAAACTAAACCCTAAACTTTATCTCATTATCCCAGCATTACTTTTATATTAATAGTTTATTTATATGCATATTTTCAATTTTGTCTACAATTCTAAAATAAAAAATCTACCAACGTTTTAAAATCCTAGTGAGGAAGATCCCTTTAAAATAATATATGGAAAAAAAGTATACATATTACTAATTTACTATGATGGAAAGTTACATAATTTTTTAAAGATATGTTTCATTACCATGTTACACCTGCCTTAATTATAAATTTTGTATTAAGCATACAATATATGATTAAATTATATTTTCACAAATATAACAAAACAGTTATTTTTCAATGTAATCATTAATGATAACAAATTAATATTATATATATTATTTTATCTTTCATATATTTTATATCTTTATTTTTGTTTGCAAGATTTTTAGTTTCTACAGCCTTTAAAAATATTTCTATTAAGTGATGAAGTATTGAAGTGTTTTGATGGTATAATTATAAGAATTATTGAAAATAAAAATATTTTTTTAACTATTTTTATGTGTATTTATTATACATTTTTATTTAATAAAAATTATAAATACTTCTATCGTATAATTATAACATTGTAAAATCAATAAAAATTATTTTTATAAATTTGCAATTTTTATTTTATTTTATTATACATTAAAAAAAATACGTGTACACACTATGTACATATGCCACTGTGTTATAGACTAGTTTATTATAACTTTTATTCTTTTACAAGTTGAAATGTTTATAATCTAATTAATTTATAATTTGAATTTTGTTATCAAAATACAAAAAATGAATAAAACATGTTTTGAAATATGCTTAAACTTTTTTTTATCATAATATCAACTTAGATTGTACCTTGAGACAGATACTTTAATTTCGTACCACCAAATTAATACTATTTTTTACTAATATAACATGGTTTCCTTATTTGAATGAATTAAATAACAAATATATAAAATCATAACATAAAACAAATAGTCCCAAAGTATTAAATTAACCTGATTTATTTTATTTTATTACAAAATCTAACTTCATCGCCCTTTTCAAGTAATAACATCCACTAATGTATCTAAATGTTCTTGATGCATTGTAAAAAAAAATTAATGTTTTTTAAAATTATATTCAATAAGTAAACGAATATAACATCTAAAATGTTAATGGACAAAAAATAATTTTTTATTTTATTTCATGTCGAGTAAATGAGAACAAAATTTATATATCGGAGTTAAATAATACCATTTTCAACATTTATTCAAGTAAAATAGTAAAAAAGATTTATATAGTAATATATTTAATATTCTTACATGATAGCACATGTCTATCTATACCTACTTTAATTTCAACTACATTTTTTGCTTCATATCTGGGTGAATATTTATTTTCTAGTTGTAATGTAAGAAAAAAACATTTTATAGAAAACCTATTATATTATAAAATATAAATGTAAAAGCTTTTTGAGTAACATTTAATTATAAATGGAATAAATTCAAATGTAATAAAGACAATGAATTTTTATTTTAATAACCACATGTTTCATTAAACACTTCGTAACTTTTGCAAGAATGATTTAGATTCCGTAATTAAAGACAAGAAAAAGTCGATAATATAAGTTAGTAAAAAAAATATAACATCTAAAATGTTAATGGACAAAAAATAGTTTTTTAAACCATCACTTTTATTTCATGTCGAGTAAATGAGAACAAATTTTATATATTGGAGTTAAATGATACCATTTTCACCATTGATTTAAGTAAAATAGTAAAAAAATTTATATATGAAAATTGCTTACCCTATGAAAATTTATATATTGGAGTTAAATAATACCATTTTCACCATTATAGTAAAAAAAGAAAGGGAAAATTGTTTACTCTATGAAATCGGTGAAATCTGGAGCATGTGATGCCAAGATAGTCTAAACGTCTTCAAAATGAAAATTCAATGGCTCAATTGTAGAGAAATTTAGAAAGAAGACAGTGTTTTGAAAAAGGCAAGAAGTTATTGAGAGAACTGGTTTTGAAGGAATGAAATTAGCACTTCTGAAGGTGTCTATAGGAGCATCTGACCTGTTTTAATTTTCTAAAACTAAATTTTTATTTTCTTTAATATTATTAAAATCTAAAAATTTTAATTATAGGTTATTAGACCCGATCCGTTTAGAAACGAGTATTAAAATACCCGTTACCCGTTACTTACGGATAGTAAATATTCGCAAACAGTAACTATCCGCCGTAGATTTTACCCGCAGATACCCGTACCCGCAGACTTTTTTGCCATCCTAGGTGAGGGCGTTGTTGTCTAGCAAAAATAAATGAATATAGAAAGGATAAAATTAAAATTAAAAGAATTTCAGGAGATGAAAGAAACATGGTGGGGGTGGTGTAGGGAGCAACACCCAAACACCATAAGGTGTTTCGTCCTCCACCTCCAAGCTTTCATCATGCACCTCCAAAAATTATCATTTTAACCTTAATTAATATTATTTTAATATTTTCTCTTTCTTCATAAAGTGATTCTGCACCCTTCTAACTTTTTCTCTTTCTTATTAAAGTCAACCTACACCCTTCTAATTTTTTCTCTCTTTTATTAAA
>NC_028357.1:43980646-44028511 GCF_000741045.1 Vigna radiata var. radiata
AAAGGGAAAATATTAAAATAATATTAATTAAGGTTAAAATGGTAATTTTTGGAGCTGTAGATGAAAGTTTGAAGGTGTAGGATGAAAGACCCAACACCATATACTCTGTTCGGGCCCAAGCCCAAACCCCACAACCCACCCACAATTGTGGTGATGTATATATATATATATATATATATATATATATATAAAGAGTTTAAAATAATAATTAAAATATGAATAAAAAAAAGGCACCACAGTGTTGTATTGTAGGGTTTAGCAGATACAGGCATGAGCTATTGCTCTTGTCTCCATAAGCCGAAACCCCTGTGCAGCTTCTTTTTTTCTTCTTGGTTTCAGTTTTTGCTCTTCTAAAAAGAAGCTTCTGAACTGCACCAATGGTTGAAGTCTCATTGATGGAAATCCAACCTCCGAATCAGATGGATCCTTCAACCAGTGGCATCACTCCCTTACCAAGAAAAATTGTCTTCATTCCCGTAAAAAAGCCATTTAAGGGTTTCTCTCACGATTTCCACATCGAAACCCTAAACCCTTCCTCCTCTTCCGAACCTGGAATATCCGCTTCCACCTCCAAGAAACACGACGTTACGGAATTTTCAGAGGTTGGCTTGGATCCGGAGCTCAGCATCGGGATTACCTTTCGCAGAATAGTGAGTTCTTTACAGAATTTGAGATTATACTTTTTGCGCATAATTGGCGATTTTTGTTCTTGATTTTTCTGTCCTATGGCTAACCTTTAAACTATGAAGAAGATAATAGTTTTGCATTATGGGTATTGAGAGACTTTTGCATGTTATAGTTTTTGTAATTTTTTAGTATTAACATGCTATTTATAATTTTCAGGGAGCTGGATTGCGAAATCTGGGGAACACTTGTTTTCTCAATTCAGTACTGCAGTGTTTGACATATACAGAGCCTTTGGCTGCATATTTGCAAAGTGGGAAGCATAAAACTTCGTGTGAGCAACTTTGCCTACTTATCTGACTAATTTTTATGGAAATATTTTGTAGTTATTGTTTCTTATGTTTTGATGGGTCCAACTTCGGTAAAATTAGTACAGTTGAATAGGTTTAAGTTTTTCAGTTTCTTTTCGTTTTCCCTCTCAGTTGGATGTGATGTTTGTGTATGAAGGAAATGTTTTTCATACTAAGTTTCTAATTATATTTTGCAATTATGGTAGGTCACGTTGCTGGATTTTGTGCTTTGTGTGCAATACAGAATCATGTTAGTCGGGCACTGCAATCAACTGGGAGGATATTATCCCCAGAGGATCTGGTTGGGAATTTACGATGTATCCTTATGTCTGTGGTTTGATTTACGAGTTGAAATTTTAGATAGTTGATAAGAGTTAGACTTGCTTAAATAATTTTTGAACAGAGGATTACGAGGATCCAATTTCATGGGCTGGACTCTGCTAGACGAGGCATATTACTGTCTTTTATAACATTTTATTAGTTTCAAACTTGCAATTCCTGACATGAAACTAGGTATATCAAGAAATTTTCGAAATGCAAGGCAGGAAGATGCTCATGAGTATATGGTGAACTTACTTGAGTGCATGCATAAATGTTGTCTTCCTTCTGGAGTACCAAGTGAATCACCAAGTGCTTATGAGAAAAGTTTTGTCCATAAAATCTTCGGTGGTCGTCTCAGGAGTCAGGTATTTGTTTGTTGCTTCTTGGTGAAATTTCAGAGGAATGTCATTACTAATTGAGCTAAGATGCACAGAAATCTTAGGGCATGATACTGATATAATTCAATATCTAAAATTAATATATGTTTAGGTTTAAATATATTTTCAGTTCCTGGAATATGGTCATGTTTTTTATTCAGTACCTATCTTTTTTTTGCTAGATTTTTTATCACCATATTCATTTTTTGTTTTTCTATAGTTATTTTATTATCTGTATACTATTTATTTATTTATTTGTTTGTTTTAGTATCTATAATCTTTTGTTTCTTTTGAATTAGTAAGCTTGAAAGATATTACTAGGGATTAAAAGTAAATGATGTATATCTAACATGGTAAAAAACAAAATAATATTTTGTAAGGGCTATAATGAAATATATGGGTGAATCATAAAACGGAAATATGATATTTAAGAACCAAAAACAAAATATGACGATAATTCAAGGTCCAAAAACATATTTAAGCCTCAATTTTATTAATTTTAGATCATATGAAAGTTCATATTTTTAAAAATGTATGTAATTCCTTACATAGTTATTAAAATGTTCAAAGCTGTCTAATTATTGTCGAATTCCGATTTGTATCAGTATAAAAGTTTGAAAATTAAAGCAAAAAGAAGTATAAAGTTGCGCTTAGAGCAATTGATATGTTCAGGCAATATCCAGCAAAGAAATGAATCTGACAAGATTATATGACTACTTAATTACAATGATAGAAAAATTCCTTGGTTGCCTGTTGCAGGTGAAATGTCACCAGTGTTCTTATTGCTCCAACAAATTTGATCCTTTCCTAGATTTAAGTCTTGAAATATTCAAGGCAGATTCATTGCAAAAAGCACTGGCAAATTTCACAGCTGCAGAATGGTTGGATGGAGGGGAGAGAGAGTACTATTGCCAACGATGCAAACAGAAAGTTAGTGCTCGCAAACAGCTAACAATTCATAAGGCACCTTATGTGCTTACTATTCACTTAAAGCGGTTCCATGCACATGATCCTGGACAAAAGATTAAAAAGAAGGTTAATTTCAGCGGTGCACTGGACTTGAAACCTTTTGTCAGTGGCTCATATGTAAGCAAATATATTTTTTAAATTAATATAAATTATCTACCTCTATTCTACTGGCAGAAAGTAATAACTTCTGCAACTGAAATTTTGTTTTTTCTGTAGGTATATTATGTTCAAAAGGACATAATAGAATTTCTTTGTCTTGTTTTGAAATAAGTGATATGCAGTTTGACTATTATGTGTTTTTAATTTATTGTGAGTTAATGTCATGTTTCTTGTGTTCAATTTTCTTACATTTGACAGGATGGAGATGTGAAGTACTCTCTATATGGGGTTCTGGTTCATTCTGGTTCCAGCACTCATTCTGGACACTATTACTGTTATGTTCGCACTTCAAATAACATGTGGTATACTTTGGATGATAATCGGGTACTGAAAATGTCCTTTAGAGTTTTTTTTTTTTTTTTAATTATTATTATTATTATAAACTGACCTGGACCCTGTTCATGATCCATGCACTCAATCCGATCCCTACTCTGTTTGCGATCTCTGCATAACTTAAATATTGTATCAATGAATGACATTTTTCTTTGTAGGAATACTATATAAGCAAGGCGCAACTGTGTTTTTAGTTGTTGTTTTATTGATTTATTGAAGTCAATTATTTTGATAGTTTTCACTCAATTTGCATTGTTGCAACAGGTAAGTCATGTCAGTGAACGGGAAGTTTTAAATCAGCAAGCATACATGTTGTTTTATGTTCGTGACAGGGAAAGTATTGTTCCAAGAAAACCTGTTGACATTGCTAAGAAGGAAAATGTTAAGAGTAATGTGAATGGAAATAAAGAATCTTCAACTTCAAGCCATGTCTTGATGGAATATCCAAATGTTCCTGCAGAAAATAAATTTTGTACTGAAGTTGAGAAGAAAATGTCAAATGTTGACTCATTAGGGACTTCTTGTATGAACGATAGTCATGTTCCGCAGAATTGTAGTGTCATATTAGTAGAAAACCAGATGCAAAGTAAGAAACATGAATCTGAACCGCCTTCCAAGGCACAAACACAGGATTCACCAGATGGACTTGCCGTGGCTAAAGCAGGACATGGATGTTTGTCATCATTAGGCCAGTCTGAAAAGGATTATAGTCTCTGTAGTAACCTGAAAAGTTTATCTACTCTAGTTGGAGAAAAAAATAATTTATGTAATGAGAATGTAATTTCGAAAGAGGGAATTATAGATTCTCCTTCATTAGTGGCATCATCCACTAATCTACAGATTAGTGAACTTGCTAGTGATGGAAAATCTCAGTCTATGAAGGTAAATAATTCCATACTGTTCAGTATTTCACTTCAGCTGTGAACTGTTGCTATTTCAGTTTTGTAGATTAGTGAAACTATCTTCACTTAGAAAAATCTTGTTAATAAAGTTAATGATGATGCACCTCAGGATTCAAGCACAAATATTTGCAGTGGTATTTTCCCCTATAAAATCACCACTTCATCCTGAAGTTAATCATCAGGTTTTTGTGCTATTACGTGTGCCTATTGCTTTGAGCCTGACATATGTATTGACTTTTATTTTTTTAGCTTGGAACTTCAAGAACTGGTTTGTTGTCTGAGCAAGCAAGTAGGATGGTGAATGGAGATCTGGTTGTTTCTCAAGGACTGGTTCTGAATGAGTCAGTAAATAGATCATTGAATTCAAAGGGTCTTGATAAAAAGCCTGTAAAAAAATTGAAAAGAAAGTTCCTTAAGTATCAGGTTTCTAGAATGCATCTTCGTCCAATCTTTCTTTACGCCGGATACTTTGGTCCACGAAAGAAGAGTCACAAAAGAAGTAAGTGCCTCACTTTGAGTAAGAAGAATCCAAAAAAAGACAAGTTGGATAAGTTTGCTTTCTCATCATATGACTCCAAACCATCTACACACGGAAAAACTGATGAATTTCCTTGCATGTCAAGTTTTTCGGGAAGTAAAGCAACAAAGGCTGGCTATAGACCTGGTGTTAATGTTAAATCTAATGATGAATCTCTGACAGAAAATAGTGCCCAAGGGGAATTTAAGAAGAGAATTGATCAGAACTGTACTGTGCTTGCATCAGTGTCACAACTTGGGAGTGGTTCAGTAGCAATGGTACAAGATAGTAGAAGAGATCAAATGCATAATGATTTAATGAGTATGCTTACTCGAGGTCTGGAGGAGACAGTTGGTAAGCTTCAATTGATCTTTCCCTTTAAGTTTTGTCAGGCAAGATACATAAAATATTTGTTCCATGTCCTTTCGTTTTGTTCTTATTCTAGTACTGTGTAAGATGGACTTGCATAATTGTTAATGTGTTGTCTTTGGATTTGTATCTTTGTGATATACCTTTTTATGGTGAAGTATATATCTGTCTGCTTGCACATTTTAGCATATATAAATATGCTGCACAAGTTGATTTTTTGTTAGTAATAATCCATCTGTTCATGATCTGTTAGTGCCTTGATTGTTTGACCTGATGCCTTCATATCCACCATTCCCATCAGAAAAGGAATACTGTGGTTTCTTAGATTTCTAGAATTGATTATTCTAAAAATCTGAAGTACCTATTTTTGGCAGGAGAATTTATAGAGGGGTATAGGTATTTTTAATTTTTATGTCAATGAAATCTCAATCACATTAAGGAACGACAACCTTGCTCACTTGTTTCAAGTCTCACGCCTCATTCACTTCTCTCTTTAATCAGCATGCTGTGGTTGGGGCAGTAGCAGCTATCCACACGTTCCTATGTTATAGTTTTAATTATATGGTAATGTGGGATGAAAATGCTTAGTTTTGAGGAGGATCTTCATACGTAATAAATGTTAAGATTTGGTATAGTGGATGCTGAATGCTTCAATTGAACCAATCAAATATCTTCTGCCTTTGTATATTCAAATGTTTTGTACTGTACTTCGAATGTGATCTAGATTTTTCTACATACTCAATGCCATATATATAATGTTTATCCTTCATTAAATTACCTGTTTCAATTAATAAATGTCAGTTTCTTATCTAACGGTTTTGTATGCTTGAATTACTCCTTTGTCCCCTCCTCCTATGAAAACCAGACACTTTATGCTTGGTATATAACATGCCTATTCTTTATTTCGAACAGTTGCGCAGTGGGATGATATAGAATTGCCCTCATCACAGCCCTTGGGGTCAAAGAATGACAACTTTGTCAGCATTGGATATGTTGGGGATGAATGGTGAGCTCAGCTATACATCGTTTCTTTCTTTGTCATTATTTGTAGTAATGTGGACTGTTAGTTTATTTTTTCCATGCGATACAATACATTTTAGTTTAGGAACTCAACCTTTTTATTTCGAAGGCTGTACTTTTTCACTATCTCTACTTAATAGGATGTGATGGTTGCTTCTGAATAGTTGAGATGTGCATATTGTTTAGTCCTTTTGCTAATAATAATTTGTACATTGGGTTCAACAAGTGTATAAAATGTGGTCTCCATGCAGTCAGCGCCCTTAAGAAACAGTAGAGTTGCTAACCACCACAAAAATGTCGTGAGATTTGATGGGAGGGATGGCTTAGAATTTGTTATTACTGTGTGACTGGATCCATTTTGATACAAAACTTTTGCATATATTTACAAATTTGCATCTTGCTGCCACAAAATTTGCAGGGATGAAGAATATGATAAAGGGAAGAGGAAGAAGATAAGGGGCTTGAAACATAGCTTTGGTGGGCCAAATCTCTTTCAAGAAATTGCTATCGAGAAGTCAAAGTGCAAAAGGGCAAAGTTGGACCAATCTTGTTCAGGGAACCCTCCATTTAGGATATGACGTCCTACACTATCTGCCTGGTATTGTTTTGCGGGCATCTTTTGTAGCAATTTTGTCAAACGCTGAAAGTATAATGGAAAGAGCACCTACCTCCCTTATTCTTTTCCCCGGTACAAATTTTTTAGCTGGATTGTATCATCTGTCTTTGTGACAGCCACAGAGGGGTTGGGTTTTCATGCACCTGTGTTCCTGTTGAACTTTTCTCATTTTCAGATTGCATTTCTGTTGTAGTAGCTGCAAGCCGTAGCTCTGAAATTTTGTTCATGGATTTAAATTTTGTCAACATATTCTGTACGACAAATTTGTTACTAAGTGTGTATCGTGTACTCAACTTGTATTTTACTTTTGGTTTAAGTTTGGATTAGTTACTAGAATGGCATGTACGATTAATTTATAGGAAGATTTGTTTGATAAATTATATTCTAATTCATAAATGCAAGACCGTTTTTTGGATTATGCAGAATAAATTGTTTATCGAATCGTAAATTAAATTTTAACTGAGATAATGGGTTGATTAAATAAGCTAATTTATAATGAATTAAAGTTAGCACTCTTATTCTTTTTAGATCTCTGAAGTAATGAGAATAATGGAAAGGTACTGCGTGAATGAATATTCATGTATTTAGTTATTGTGATTTTGCTTCACTATTTTAAGTTTTCCCTATACTTTCAGTTTTCCTTTTTGGGTATTTGAAAAGTTCTCTAAAATAAATAAAGAGGAATATTCATTTGAATTAATGTGTCGTGCTGTGCTTTTTGTTTAATTCAATATTGCTAGTTAGTTTTTGTTACTTGTCTGCATAGTTTTGTTATTCTAATTATGATTTTCTAAAACATAAGACTGTTTTTTATTCCAAAAATACAATTTTTTAGAGTTTATTTGGAAAGGTTTTTACAAAATCACAATTATTTTCTTTAGGAATGTACAAATCTAACTTTCCTTGATTAAAACAAAAAGTTTTACTTAAAAAACTGCTCTGATACTCTTGACAAATGTGGAGATAGCCTTCCTTAGCTAAAATATTTTTTTTTTTTACTAAAAAACAAATACTATATCAATGTAACAATTAATTAAAAAAATATATTTCAAGACATTATAGAACATTTCCAGAAATATTTTTGACTAATCAAACAAAAACTCCACGAATTTACGATTTCCTCCATGACACCTGATTTTTGGATATGAAAAAAAAAAGGCTGGTACCATATTCTCTGCAAGAATCTTTGAATAATAAATCTATTTTAAAAACAATATAAACTAAAATTTACAAATTTAAGTTTAAAAAGGTTTAATCTTTATATACCTACATACACACAAATATACACGCACCCACAAAAAAAAACACACACACACACACACACATATATATATATATATATATATATATATATATATATATATATATATATATATATATATGAGTTTGTTAACTTGCGTACGTCTGTTTTTTTAGTTGGTATATTTTACAAGTGTGTATCGGGGTTCAGTAAACAAAAACACCCTTATATCATGAATTCAAAGTTTTAAGGTTAAGAGTACTTTAATAATTTTCATTCTCAAAATTAAAAAAATAAAAAAAGAAACTCCCAGACACTTATTCACCTCTCTCATTCCTCTCAACCCTTCCTCTTTCATCTCTTCCACTCCAACTTCTTTTTCTCTATCATCCCTACTCTAGTCCCAATAAAAAAAAATCAAAAACACTCTTTCATTCCTCTCAATCATTTCTCTTCATCTCTCTCACTCAAACATTTTCTCTATCATCTGTGCACTAGTCCCAACTAAAAAACACTCATTATTAAATAAAATGGTTAGAGAAAAAAAAAATACTTGCATAAATAAAAAAAAAAATTAAAGCACCTAATTTTTTCTTTATATAATTTTAAATAAAATTTCAAGATTTAGAATTTTTATTGTTTGATTTTATCGTTGAGAATTTTATTGTATTTTGATTTGTTTTTTTCTTTATAGTAAAGGAAAACAAGTTAATGAATTTCTACAAAAAAAAAAAAAAATAAATGGCCACGAAACAATGTTACGTAGTAGTCTTAGAATGTAAAGGAATGATGCTCATAAGTCTTGATGCAAGTTGTGCCTGTCGACTGTAATATATATAGTGAAGATAATGAAATTAAAGAGATTTTGAGTGAACTTTTTTCGGAAGGTGGATATGTCAATGACTCAACTCTTTACAAAAGTAAATCGTTTAATAATGAGTGTTTTGTTTTTTTAGTTGGGGCTAGTGCAAAGATGACAGAGAAAATGTTTGAGTGAGAGAGATGAAGGAAAGAGGGTTGAGAGGAATGAATGAGGCGAGTAAGGGTGTGTGGTTTCTTTTTTTAGTTTTGAGAATGAAAATTATTAAAATAAGACAAGTGTTTCTGATTCTTTTCAATTGGGGTTAGAGTAGGGATGACAAACAAAAGGTTGGAGTGAAAGAGATAAGGGTTGAGAGGAATGAAAAAGGTGGATAAGGGTTTGAGAGTTTCTTTTTTATTTTTTTAATTTTGAGAATGAAAATTATTAAAATACTCTTAACCTTAAAACTTAGAATTCATGATATATAAAAGTATTTTTGTCTACTGAAACCCGGTACACATTGCTAAAATGTACCAACTGAAAAACAGGTATACGCAAGTTAGCAAACCCCATATATATATATATATATAATATTACCATTGTTTTAAATTGAAACTTGGGTTAAAACGCAATTTATGTGAATGAAGTTATTTGAAAGAAATTAACCAATTTATGTATATGTTGAAAGATTTAATATTCTACAATATAGGTAAGAATTGAAATCATCTTTTAAGTTAAGCTTAAAGATTTTATCATTAAAATGATTAAGTATAAATAAAAAAATCATTTATTTTAAGATTTTGTTTTATAAAGACAATTATTTCTTTAAAACTTATTTCTTTTCTTTTTTTATTTTTTTTTAAGAATTTCTTATCAAATTTTTATTTATTTGAAGATTTAACATTAATGGGTTAATGAGTCAATCCAACTCACTAAGAATTTAATCAATAAAAAAATATCTAAATAAATTTGATTGGAAATTAATCTGTATAAAAAAGTTATATATTTCTCAATTTTAACTCGACTCAAATTCGTGATAAATCTAGTTAACCGCGAGTTACAACTTATTTTCATTATATATATAGTTTTATATTCACTTAATTTTTTAATTTTATATTGTAATAAAAAAGTGAGAGACAGAAGTTTGTGTTGGGTTATCATTTGCTTTATCCATCATGAGAATTTTTTAAAGCAATTACTTCTTCCACCTCATCAAATTTATTTCGAAATTGTTTATCTTGTTCCGGAAAATAGATTATGGAAATTATAGGATGAAAAGAAATATGGAGTGCAGGAAGTAATAACCATTCCTGTATGGATGAAATTGCAAGGAGAAGTAGCCTGCATGGTTGTTTGTTTTATTTTTAAATCAAAGTTTTAAAGATTTGTTTTATTTTTTAAATCAATATATATAAAAAGTTAATATATATTTGCTAATAGTTATGGACACTACAAGTATAAAAATCCGTGAATATTTTTAGACACATATATGTTATGAGTAATGAGACATCTTTCTTTAGACAAGATAAACAATGGATAAACAGTGCATGTATCTTACTAGATCCATTATCATTTATAGTAATTAAAATATATAAAAAATAATTTTAGAATTTGAAAAGTATTTTTAAGTTTAATATTATATAATATTAGGAAGTGAAAAATGAAAAGTTTTAGGAAGAGATGTAGATGTGAGAAACTTCTGACCTCATTGATTTTTCTGAAAAATCTGGGTTTATATTGGAAATAGTGTGACAGCAGAGTTTGCCATAACTGCCATTTATTATTTTTGCTTATACTTTTATTTCCTTTTTTTAATTACATATTGAATAAAAAAGATAATGATATTTATACAATATTTTTTTTGACAATATTTGAACATTGATAAGGTGTCAATATGTGATTGGTCAAAAATTATTCCACAATAATATTTATGATTATTATTATTGATTGTAGAATAATTTTTGATCAATCACATATTGACACCTAATCAATGTTCAAATATTGTCAAAAAATGTTGTTTAAATATCATTATCCATGTTAAAATATTATATTATTAAAGTATTATTATGTAAGATATTTTGTATGGGATGAAATAATAAGTTGTTATGTATATAATGATGAAGTGAGTAATGTTTGAGAAGAGTGTGAGAGTGCTCTCAAGTATTTCAACCTTCTTACACACTCTTTTTTCTCTTTCTTCTCTTTCTTCTCTGTCATCCATCATTTTTCATTTTACCAAACACAACTTTGACCATCCATGGAATGGAATATTCTCTTTTATTATTATTTTTATTATCAATAAATATAAAATTTATCCTATCAAGACCTAAATTATTATTACTAAGATAAAAAGATTATATAAATCTGGATTAGATGATAGTAATATTTTTGTATTGTTTATGATGGGAGTGGTCCTGTGAAACAGAAAGATTGTTTATTTGACGTGGTTTGAAATATAAGTATGATGGAATGATTAAGGAATAGATTAAAATATGAATGGCATGCTACCATTATTCAAACTAACTTTCTCACTTCACTCTTAATCATCCTCTCCACTCACTCTCTCTTAACAAATTTCTTTTTTTTTCTTTTTTAATAATTTCTTTAAACAAAAAATAAATAAGTTCCATTCACATCGGACTTAGACTTTGTTTACATAGATTTTGGAAAAGAAAGAGTGAATGGATTACAAGACAATTGAAATAAATTAATTACACCCATGTATTTATGATTTTATAATCTAATTATTTCATCAAATATTATTACAAAAATAATTAAATATTAAAAATCCATTTAAATAATTGAACGACAAATAAATTATATATTTAAACTATTCAAAACTAACATTTCAATATTTAAAATATTAAATTCTTAATCTATTATAATAAAAAATTTATGAGAACTCATTTTGAAACCTATGGTCCCTAGTATGTGAAAAAAACAATTCTTCAATATTAATTTAATTTTTCTTAGTAATATTTCCATTTTTATTATTACTAGCATAAATAATTTTTAAAATTTAAAAAATAATAATTAAAATGGTAAAATTAAAAAGTGAGAACATAGAAAGTATATCATATATGGATTTACAAAAGGAAAAGAAGTGGGGTGGTTCCTTCTCCAATTAAAATTCAAATGAGTGGGCTGTTAGAGAAATTGGGGACTGTGGGCCATTGCTATACAAATTAATTGACAAGAATGACCCTCTTTTTTTCTTCTTGTCACTGTAAAACTATCAGAATGTAAAATCACTTTTCAATTTTTCTTTTTTCGTTATCACATCACATCATTCTAAATCATATCACTTTCCAACCTATTTCTCGTTGTCATCTATTTTCTTTTCTGTTCCCTCACAATAACAATGCTAATTTTTTTTCGTGAAATAAAAACTATAAAATATATATATGTTTTATTTATTTTTTCACATTACCATTCCTTTTAACGAAATTAAATAAGCTTCTTCAAAAACATATATACTAAACTCTCACACTTTATACATATATCATTCAATAAAAATATCAATAAAAACATGTATCATAATGATTAAATAATCTCTTTACTACAATACAAAAATCCTTTTATAATGGTGACATATTTGTGACTTGTGAAAAATGTATTCCAAAAAACAATACTTTTTTAATAAAATACTCGTTATTCTAACAAGTAACATGAAATTTGAATATTCATTGAAAGTTACAACCAATTTAAAAATTTAATTTAAAATATGTGCATATTTGTACGAGTAATAAAAAATATAAATATTTATAGAACTATAAAAGATAAAATAATGATAAATACATACTCAATTAATATTATCTCTTTTAACGTTAACTGGAGCTTGTTATGAGAAAAATCGACACCTTGACATATAGGTTCACGTGATGCGACAAAGTAGCCGAAGGACTCAAAACCCCAGATTGAAATAGATTATTGTTTTGAAGTGAAGAATGGAACCCAAACAAAGGGTCCACATGGTAGATTCTTGGTTACTGCCACTATGCAATTGACAACCTAGTTAGCACAAATTAAGGTGGGAAAAGGGCAAAACAATAGACTCACTTGGGAAAATGGGGTTAGAAATTAGCCATTTTCTATGTTTCAAAGTCAAACAAATACACTATATTTCTACCAAGAACCCTAGCTAACCCATTGAAATGATCTTCATTATACCACAATTATTTAAGTTCTTGAGGGGACTGGAGCTGGCTTGTGAAACCACCATTACAAAGTAAAGATGCTGGTAACAACTAACAAGCCAATGCTGTTTCCTGCTTTTTCTAGTACCAACAACATTAATTTCACTCTGTCAAAATAAAAACATTAATTTTCACCAAAAAGATCATAACTTTCGTCAAAAGGGTCATACAAAATCGAGGTCATGTTGGTCCCCCTGTTTTTTCTTAAGAATAGGTAAGTTATATAATATATTATTTCTAAAAAACCCTTTCTTTAAACTTTTAATCATGAACCATTTTAAAAATAAACACAGGTTAATGTAACCACTAAATACTAAGTGTAGCATCGCAGAGGTTTCTGTAAAAAGAGAACAAGAAATGATATGTTCTCACTTTTTTTTGTCATATAATTATGATATCAGCTTCTAAAGAGACTTTTATTTTCTTTCTTTTTCTTTTCTTTTCTCCAAATGGTGATAAACACCCTCCCTCACTCAACAAAGAATCATTGAATTCACACCAACAAATCTGATATATTCACACCATAACCAACCGTCTCCTCAATGGATTCAGTTTCTTCCCATTTATGAAGCTGAAGCACTGTACTGTTCATTCACATATCTTTCCCAGTAAACATTTCATTGCATGTTGCGCTGTCTCTGCCTCTTTTGAAGGGGGAAAAAGCCCTCTTGAAAACTAAGTCTCTACACAAAAAGTTCTGCCACAGAACCAAAGCATCACAGCTTTTCCGCAACTTTGAGTCCAGACAAAGCCAATAGTTTGCTTCTTGCATCGGTTGTTTCTTTATCTATCCTTCTTTTTGTTGGCTTTCGGGGATCCTCACATCCAGACAAACTGGTTCACATTCTCTTGTTTACAGTCCACAATCTTCATTTTATCATAGTGGCTTTGATTTTTTCTGAAAAAAAAGTATCATTAGTTTTATAAGCCCGTGCTGTGTACTTTTACTCTTTTAACTACTGTGTCCTTTAGCATGTGTTTTGTCCTTCTATGCTATATTGTGCGGTGAAAAAGTTGTTTCTCTGGCTGAGATTTTTCTTACTGTGAGCAATCCATGCTTGATGATATGTTTTGAAGTTCTGAGAGAGCATTTTCCTCTGTTGGTTTGCATCTTTTGCAAGTAGCCGACATCACTCCTTGATGGGGTTGGGAGTGTTTGGTTCTGTTCTGGTTTTGGTACTTTTGTTCAAGCATTTGGAATCTCAGCAACCAAATACTGATGAGTTTTTTGTTTCTGCGTTCTTGAAGCATATGAGTTTAACATCTTCACAAGCCTACAATTTCTCTGCTTCTGTCTGCTCATGGCAAGGGGTTTCTTGTGATGCCAATAGAGAACATGTTGTTGGCTTAGTCTTTTCTGGTATGAACCTCTCTGGCACTGTACCTGATAACACCATAGGCAAGCTAGGCAAACTTCAAACTCTAGATCTTAGCCACAACAAAATTACTGGCTTGCCATCAGATTTTTGGAGCTTAAGCTCCCTCACGAACCTTAATCTCTCCTCGAATCATATTTCTGGTTCACTGACTAGCAACATTGGCAACTTTGGTTTGCTAGAAAGCATTGACTTGTCCAGCAACAATTTCTCTGAGGAAATTCCTGAAACTGTTTGTTCACTGCTGAATCTAAGGGTCCTCAAACTCAACCACAACAGGTTTGCACACAACATACCTTACGGGATTCTCAAGTGCCAGTCTCTAGTTTCAATTGATCTTTCATCAAATCAGCTCAATGGAACACTTCCAGAGGGTTTTGGTGCTTCTTTTCCCAAGCTTAGGATATTGAACCTTGCTGGGAATAATTTTAATGGTCGTATTTCAGATATTTCTGGGTTAAAGTCCATTGCTAATCTCAACATATCAGGGAATTCGTTTCAGGGTTCCGTTGTGGACATGTTTCAGGGAAGGTTGGAGGTTCTGGACATTAGCAAAAACCAATTTCAAGGCCACATTCCACAGGTACTATACAACTTTAGTGGTTACAACTGGTCTCATTTAGTATACCTAGATTTGTCAGAGAACAAGCTTAGTGGGGAGTTTTTTCAAAATTTGAACGAGTCCTTGAATTTAAAACACATTAATCTTGCACACAATAGATTTACCATACAGAAATTTCCCCAAATTGAAATGCTCCTGAAGTTGGAATATCTGAACTTGTCCAAAACCAGCCTTGTCAGTGAAATTCCTGGTAAAATCTCACAATTAAGAAAATTGAGTGCACTTGATCTTTCTTTGAATCATCTGAGTGGGAAAATTCCCTCACTGAGGAATGAACACCTCCGAGTCTTAGACCTCTCAAACAACAATTTGACAGGAGCAGTCCCTCAATCTGTCTTGGAGAAACTCCCAGGGATGGAGAAATACAACTTCTCTTATAATAACCTAACCCTTTGTGCTTCTGAAATCAGACCTGAGATCCTGCAAACAGCATTCTTTGGATCATTGAACAGTTGTCCAATTGCTGCGAATCCGCGACTCTTCAAAAGAAGAGACACTGGACACACAGGAATGAAGCTCGCCCTGGCACTGACCTTCTCAATGATCTTTGTGCTGGCTGGGCTTTTGTTTCTAGCATTTGGTTGCAGAAGGAAAACAAAAATGTGGGAATTCAAGCAATCTTCATACAAAGAAGAACAAAACATTTCAGGTCCCTTTTCATTCCAGACTGATTCAACAACTTGGGTGGCTGATGTTAAGCAAGCAACATCAGTCCCAGTAGTAATCTTTGAGAAGCCGTTGTTGAACATCACATTTGCAGACCTCTTGGCTGCAACTTCCAACTTTGACAGAGGCACCCTTTTGGCTGAGGGAAAATTTGGGCCAGTCTATAGAGGATTTCTGCCTGGTGGTATTCACGTGGCAGTAAAAGTTTTGGTTGTTGGTTCTACATTAACAGATGAGGAAGCTGCAAGAGAGCTAGAGTTTCTTGGTAGAATCAAGCACCCCAATCTTGTTCCTTTAACTGGATACTGTGTGGCTGGGGACCAAAGAATTGCCATATACGATTACATGGAGAATGGTAACTTGCAAAACCTGCTTTACGACCTGCCACTTGGGGTACAAAGCACAGATGACTGGAGCACAGACACATGGGAAGAAACAGACAACAATGGAATTCAAAATGCTGGTTCTGAAGGGTTACTGACATCTTGGAGATTTCGCCACAAGATAGCCCTTGGCACGGCTCGAGCGTTGGCATTTCTGCATCACGGTTGCTCCCCTCCAATAATTCACAGAGCAGTTAAGGCTAGCAGTGTTTATTTGGATTATGACTTGGAGCCGAGGTTGTCTGATTTTGGACTGGCCAAGATTTTTGGAAGTGGCTTGGATGATGAAATTGCGCGTGGCTCACCTGGTTATGTTCCACCGGAGTTTTCTCAACCAGAATACGACACCCCAACTCCGAAATCTGATGTGTACTGTTTTGGGGTGGTGCTGTTTGAGCTAGTAACTGGAAAAAAGCCAGTTGGAGATGACTACCCTGATGATAAAGATGCAACTTTGGCGAGTTGGGTGAGAGGACTTGTGAGAAAGAACCAATCTTCAAATGCTATTGATCCAAAAATTCGTGACACAGGACCTGATGAACAAATGGAAGAGGCCCTTAAGATTGCTTATCTTTGCACTGCTGACAGTCCCTTCAAACGACCAAGCATGCAACAGATAGTTGGACTTCTGAAGGATATCGAACCTACTGCTGATTAGCAATTAGCATGATGAGAATGAGTTAGGTCTTTTTCTTTCATTGCATTTTCTTCCATTTTTACTCTTTTTTTATTTTTCTTGTGAGCTTCTCAGCTTCCTAGGAGAAAATGTAAAGCAGTTATGAGTTCTTCAATGTTGATGATCTCTTTTCATTTTCCCCCCACCACTTCTGGTAAATGAACAAAAATACGTTGATGATGAATATACACTGAAACCTCATCGGTCAAATATAACTTGTGATTTTACTATGATTTTTTTTCAATGTTTCAGGGTTACCCCAAATTCACAATTTATAGGAACATTGCTTAAGCCTTTCAGGTTTTACAATGGTGTTTAAGATTAACTGATAAACAAAATAAGAATATATAATCAGAATTAATTCATAAAATAATTCAAACTTACATTGGTCAATGTTGAGAGAAACACATGCTGATTTTATAAGTAAGTGGTTTTACTATAAAATGTTTGTCAGAGATGCGTGAAGTTGAAGGCAAGGCAGATGCAAGAATCCGAAAGGCAGAGCCATCACAGAAAATTGCGGTAATATACTAATATGTAGCCTCTGCCATCTTTTTCAAATGTGAAAAGAAAAAAAAAAAATAGGGATGTCTTTGAATAAATTTTTTCCCAATTAAATATATTTTTAGTTTTACACTTGAATGTAAATTAAAATTTATTTTTATCTCAAATTTTATATATTCTTTTGTCCACAAACTTAAAAAAGTAAATTGATATAATCATTTTAATTCAGTGAAAAAATTAACGTTATTAAGTTAAGAATTATATTTATTAATCTTTAAAATTTAGAACAAAAATGTATTAAAGTTCAAGCCAGACAAATTTTAATTTTATATCCAGATTTAAAGCTTAAATATATATTTAACCAAACTAAGATTTATTGAGAAAAAAAATTACTAAAATAATATCTTTTTAAAATTGATTTACATATAAATTTATTTATTTTTAAATGTTTTTATAAGTTAATTTTATATATAAAGTAAATTTAGTCTATGAAAAAGGTTTCTTTATGTTTGGAGGGTTAAATATGTTTTTAGTCCCTATACTTTGGGGTGATTTTGGTTTTAGTCAATTTTCAAATTAAAATACAATTTAGTCCTTCAATTCCATAAAACTCTGATTTTAGTCCTTTTTTAACTTTATTTCTAAGTTAACATTGAAACAACAAATAAAGTTAAAAAAAATTTGATAAAAAGAACTAAAACCAAAGTTTTCTAAAGTTGAAGGATTAAATTGTACCTTAATTTGAAAATGGACTAAAACCAAAATCGTCCCAAAGTATAGGGACTAAAACATATTTAACCTTATGTTTGAACGAGTGATTTCAACCATTCCAAAATATATGTTTTGAAGTACATATTATTTAAATTACGTATAAATGAATTTTCTTGATCTTTTACATAATTAATTTGGATGAAGTAATTAAAATACCTTAGATAAAAAAATTGTGAAGTTAAAAGTCATAGCTAATTATAAATTTATAGACACCATTTTATTATTAGATTATAACTGATTTGATACACACCAACGGTCTGAATGAGAGAACTCCTATATGATAATGACGTTGGAATAAATTGAAGTGAAACTACTTTTGTCGACAAATAAATTAACGAAAATATTTTTTTAACAATTTTTTTATAACTATGAAAATGTATTTTTTTTTTTTATCGGCTTTATTTACCCAATATACACAACATCTCATTTAGCATCACATGCATGCATGATAACATCTCCACATGCTTAGCAATGGAGCCGCCATCATTGCAAATGATTTTGAATGATCATCTTCATTTGGTTCGCCACCACCCACGCCTCATCTTCCATCATATGTATATACAAGCAAGAACGTCATAAAGAGATTAAGTTGAATTTAAATTTAAAAGTTATAATTTAAGAAATTAATTAAAATGTTATTTTTAATGCCACAAATTATTAATATTACATTCGATAATTTCATATCACTTTAGAATTGAAATATAAGATAATTTAATTAAAGAGACAATATTTCATATATATATATATATATATATATATATATATATATATATAATTGACCTAACGATATTAGTTGACGAGTTTAAAATTAAAATAATATTATCTTCTAAATTTAAATTTTAATGCATTGAAATTAGTTAAGTATATGATGCATTATACAAAAGGGATGATTATACCATTAACAGGGTATCAAATGATCATCAATAAAAACTATATATGTTTTAACTCTTGACTATTAATTTTAAGGTAATAATTATAATGAAATATATCAATTGTATTTTTATTTTATGACAGTTAAGCATATTTATTTAAATAGCTGTTATTATGTTTTGGTCTTTTCTTGTTGAGATTGCAATTTACTTTGTCTTTTTGCTTTAAATGGAAGGAATTTTAACTAGAATACTTTATCCATTTGGTAATGAATAAAAGATAGAACATGAGATTATGGCAATTTCTGTGTAGTCTTTTTCCAACAGTTGGAAAAATCCTTTTACATGTTTTACTTCAGCAAAAAGATGATACCAAAAGTTTAGTCAACTGCTTCTCTGGGCCAGAGAATTTTATGGGCTTTGGCCCTTTTGTCATCTGTTGACAATACACTGTCACATTCACAAACTCTATTTTCTTAAATAATATTTCTTTAAGTGTGAACAAATTATCATCCCACCTTGAAATCCAACCACACAAACATCAAATTTAAACATATACAAATCAAATACCCATTTATTAATAATCATAATAAAATTTGATCTTTCACCCTTAGATTTTTTATTCGGCCTGGCCCAATTGAAAATAAGAAAATGTTGAGCGGGCTAGATATAAATGCGTAGATTCATTTAACAAGAATTAGATAACGATTAATTTTATTAATTAGCGTAAAATGTAACACTCAGAAATTAAATTTTATCAACAATAAAATAAAATTATAAAAAGTATATCAAATTCAAATGAAAGTATAAAACCATTTTCAATTAATATTGTGCGTTATATTTATTTTTTAAGTTGTTAATATTTATTAGTTATTCATTTACGACATTCAAATTTTTAAAATTAAATAAAAAGTTATTCATATTTTAAAATAATTATATTAGTTTGAAAATAAGCAACGGTTACGATAAGAGTTAATGAAGGGCGAGGATTGGATGTAAAACAGAGCATTGGGTGAGGGTAATCTGGGGATTAGAATAAAAAACACGGGGACCACATTCGAGAGTGTAGTAGTGACTCTCCTTCTTCAGTCCTTCTTCTTCATATTTTTTTTTGTAGATTTTATTTTCTGCTGAGAGAAAAAGAGAGAAGGGTGAATATGTCTGACGAAGAGCATCACTTCGATTCTCACGCAGATGCAGGAGCGTCCAAGACGTACCCTCAGCAGGCTGGTACCATTCGCAAGAACGGTTACATCGTCATTAAATCTAGGCCTTGCAAGGTTTTATAATTTTCTTCGTTTTTTTTTTTCAGTTATACGATTTTATTTGCACGTGGATTTTCTGGCTCTGATTTTCACTCTGATCTCATATATTGCATCGAGCAGGAACTCAATTCAGCTTTTTCTGAGAAATATCGGTGTAGCGTCTGTTTGTTTGTTTTAGATTCGATAAGTTAATTTTTTTTTTTTTTTTGGGGGGGGGGGGGATAGAAGTTTTTCGGTTTAAAGAAAGAAATAATTTGGATAGAAAGGAAGTGATTAGAGAATTAAAAATAATTTGTATTAAAAAATTATGAAAGGAAGTTCGGAGTTTCTGTTGCTGAAAAGGAATTGCAGAAAGTGGAAAGAACCTAAAAGTTTGGAACGTGAGATGGATTGTCTTTATTCGACCTCGTCTTAAGTGGAGAGATGATGTTTTGTGCGTGACGGTAGATGCTAATAGCGTGCACCTTGCATGATTCAGCTATAAGATTGTGGATAACAAATATTAAGGAATGAAGAAAGAGAAATTATGAACAAAAGGTGAATGGATGATGATGCTGATGAGGGTTTAAGAAGAGTTTTTTTTTTTTTTTTTTAAAGTGGAGATATCACTATTTGTGTTTTATGGTGTGAGTCTACCATTTAGCGTGAGAGTGCTTTGCTTGATCTTTTGTCCTTACTCAAAATAAAATATGGAATGTCTCCTATTTCTATTTTGTAATGCCTAAAGACGGTTGCTTTGTACCTTTATATTGTCCCACTCTCCTGGTTGATGGCATGTTTTTTCAATATTTTTGTGGCGCATACGAGTATTCTTTTTCAGGTATGTTATTGTAGAATAATCTCAAGGGCTCTTCAATAATTTGCACCTTTTTATCAATTTCTTGATACCAAAATGAAACGCAAGAAATTGCTGCGTCTGTCGCTGTTTCTCACCCATAATCCTAATACACATGTAACTATGCTTCAGAAATATGTTCTTTAACATAAAAGCAATCTATCCTGCATAGGTTCTCATGGATAGCTGCTTTATCCTTATTGGATGTGTGTTCAGTACCATTACTTAGTACAAATGATTCTGATAGGAACTAAGGTATTTTGGGATACCCAAGTGCTACATCGAGTAGTATGGGATGCTCGTTGGATATTTGAGTGTTGGTTCTCACTCCTTAATGGTTAACTTTTGAGGGTGCGTTTCCCAAGTGCTTGGTTACATACTTCAATTTCTTTCCTTCCAAAACTTGTCTTTTCTTTAAATACTTATTCTACTTGAGTGAGTTATGACAATATGATTTATGAACAATATATTTATGTTATAAATTTAATATTTTATTTTTTGTGTTGCTATTTTTCTATATGGTGATATATGATCTAGTTCCCATTCTTTGGTTCTAGCAAATTTGCCATATTCCATACAAAACATTTTTAGTATTGCTGTTATTTGTCTGTGGTATTGGAGCTCACCTAATGGGATAAGGTTTTTGTTGTTGAATGTTATTTGTCTGTTATTTTGATTTGAGTTTGAGATAGCAAGTTAAGTAAACATCACTTTTGTTCACCTGTTGGTTTTCAATTTATCTTAACAGGTCGTAGAAGTTTCTACATCAAAGACAGGCAAGCATGGACATGCAAAATGCCACTTTGTTGCCATTGATATTTTTAATGGGAAAAAGCTTGAAGATATCGTTCCATCTTCCCACAACTGTGATGTAATACTGCATTCACTTGTGTATGTAATATTTGCTAGTGATGCATTTCAATCATAATTGCTCTTTTTGCAGGTTCCACACGTGAACCGCACTGACTATCAGCTGATTGATATATCTGAAGATGGCTTTGTAAGTTTTATTTTACTTCCAACTCCAGGTTACGTGGAATTGTTTTGTGGTTTGTAAAATGAGAAAGAGAACGAGAGAAATTTTTATCAACTACATTGCCGAGGATACCATTTTCTGATAATTTACATAATTCTTTGTTGAAGGTTGCTTTGGAAGATAAATACTTTCGTGACATAGAGAAACTTGAATCTCATTGATTCCACGTGTTTTTATCATAATTTTTTTTTATTGAAATCTTTACATTCTAACTTGATATATTTCTTAAGTCGAATAATTGAGCTTGGTTAAATTAAACAAGTAAAAGGATGCCAAATTATTACCCTTAGAGTGTTATTGTGAAAGCAAGAATGTAATCAGCAAGAAAAAGTAGTTGGATTATTATGATTTTTGAGAGTAGCAAAGCATTCTTAACCAATTGCTGTGGATTTCTTTTAGGTGAGTCTGTTGACTGATAACGGAAATACCAAGGATGATCTCAGGCTTCCCACTGATGAGTCGCTGCTTTCTCAGGTGTCTTGCTAAAATAATTTTTAGAGTTGCTTTCCTTGCTTAATTATGTTTTATTTTAAGATATGGTTTTATGCCCAATAAGAATTCTGCCTCGTTAATTAACTTATTGCTCGTTTGCTTTTGTATGTAGATTAAAGAAGGATTTGCTGAAGGAAAAGATCTTGTTGTTTCTGTCATGTCTGCTATGGGAGAAGAGCAGATCTGTGCCTTGAAGGACATCGGTCCCAAAAATTAAAATGATGCTATGGCTGTAGCTGTAGCTGATAGCATGCTTTTTATTCTTATGTTGCTAACAGGTAGTATTATATTTTCCGTTGCATGTGTGCAAAATAAATTTCATCAGATGGAAATTTGCCTGTGCTTGAAAAACTTAAATCCTTCCACAACAACGGTCTTGGATCGGATGAAAAATTCTCATAAATGTCTCGTGTTTATTTGTGTTTGTTGAGTTTAATATATAATACTATTTCTACTCTCTGTGCACTTATCAGATGATACACGAATAAATTTAGGATATTGACTAGTGAATTTCTGGATAGCCATCTTCATTTTGGGATAAGTTGTAAAGTTAACAACAACTTTTAACTATAATTCTACTTCCTATCAATTATATATATAAAGTGATAGTATGAAGAGACAATATGATGCCCTAAACTATTTCTGAGGAACAAAAGTATTTCAATGTTTTTTCTTTGGGTAAAAGAAATATTATACATGTCATTATTTTCGTTTCATATTCTATTTACAGCTAGTTTTAAAAATCTAATTGAATATAATTAATATTTGAAAAGGAAAACAAACCTTCTTCTAAAACAAACAAATTTTCTTGACAAATTAACTTCAAAGCTCTATTTTCTTGACAAATTAACTTAAAAAACCTAACTTATATTTGAAAGTTTGGATCATCTAAACATTTATTATATCAATATACTTGAAATTAAAATTAGAATGTTAAAGTTGACTTTAATTTGAAGTTGGATAAATTATCGTTGTTTGTTTATTAATCGATTTCTGATGAAGGAACAATTACATATTTGAATTCACATGCTATTTTATCTACCTTTGAATTCATGTATGAATTTGAGTTAAGAAAAAAAATACAATAATAATAATAATTTTCTTTGTCTCTTTCTTTTGTGTGTGATAAGAACAGGATTCAAATAATTAAACCAATCTATGCCTCTTCATTGCAGATTTGGCTGCTACACTATTCATCCATGTCTTCTAATCAACATTTAATAATAACGATAATGAAATTGGTCTGACAGTGCTGCTTCTTTTCAATTTGGCTGCTATTGTAATCCACACAACAACAACAACCACCTCTGTTTTTTCAACATAACATGCAATTAAAGTAAGACTTCAATCACATCACACCCCATCAATATCACCCTCCAAAAACAGCATCCAAAGACTACAAATTTTCATGTATATCAAAAATATGCCTGAAAAGACCAAAACATTCTTAATCATTTCTCACGTTAGACTCACCATTAATTAAACTCTTAAATACGTATCCAATTATGTATATACGCAAGAATCATTGGACTAAGCTGTCTGGTGGATTCCTTTGAGTGAAGACAGACATTATTGGCATGTATATGAAATGTGTTAAAGTACAATCTTTTCTTCACAACTTTTTTAATAATGTTGTAGTTTATAATTAATCTGTTTCAAATATTCTTTTTAAAATAAATTTAAACTGATAAATAAAATGATACCTGGTGTAAAAAAATTGTCAAAAAATATTATTAAAATATTATAATCCATCTAAAAATATATACTTTAAATTTTGTCACACATCACAGAACCACCGTGAAAGCATGAGCCTTTGCATGCTGTACGAACGAACTCTGCCCCTTTTCTTCACTGCATGTATGCTACGATGAAAATTACATTTATTCTTATTTCTAATATTTCATGAATAAAAAATTAGTTTTTTTTTCTTTCTTTTTATTAATGAATCTACACGTGTATGTATATTATCTATTCAAATATCTCTTAAATATTTTATTTATAATGAAAATAATCAATAATTTAATTAAAAAATAAACAATATACTTAACTGACCTAGGTGTAATGTAAGAATGCAAAAAGGCATTATATTTTAGTTTTGTGTTGAGAATGGCAAAAGGATTTAGGTTTAAGAGAAGCAAATTGTGTGTAATAAAGGAGAGAAATTTGGTTTCCTTTTTACCAGCATTCATGGCTTTCCATTCAGCAGATTGGACCTCCTTGCAATGATATGAAAAATCTCATCATCATCATTATTATTGTAATATAGTAATATAGTAATAAAAGAAAAGGATTTGAAATGATTCCCTCAGTGGATATCATGTTAGTGCAACACATTTTTTATACCACAATAAATAAACAAATTTCCATTTGGAATCATAAATGGAGAGTGACACGCAGATTCTAATTTCTGATATTTGTTTTTAAGATAAATTACTTTCTTTTGATGGGAATTGATGTCACCATGTTTAAAACATTTAAGTACAATTCTCATGCTCCTATTTCACTCAATCGCAGTTAAATAAACGTTGTTAGTTTAATGACTTCAAGTTTTACATGGAGTAAAAATGAAAAAGTTAATTATTAGAATAAATTTTATAAATTTATTATTTTAAAGTTTTAAACTAGATATAATATCACTTTCTTATTTGGTTTTCTACTTATATTTTGTTAGTGTTAAGTTTTCATAGTAAAATTCTCTCAAAAGATTTACCAATGATATCAAAGTGTATAGGTGATGGGAAGTTTCAAGCAAGTATGTCTCATTATAGTATAACGAGAATATAAAAAATTCATTATTAAGGAATTTTTGTTGAGAAAATATTTTTTCGAGACGAAGAATATACCAATGTTTATTTAAGTAAAAAAAAAAAAAAAACTTATAAACTCGTTATCTAAAGATTTTGAATTTAAGATGATGTAATTCATTTGTATATGTTTTAAATTGTCTTAAGTCTCTTTAATAAAACCCTCCTTGAAGGGTTCGTCGTCAAGAAGTTCAGTTTTTCACATTATAATAATTATGCAACAATTAACTTTTAATACAAGAAAATGCTACATTATCAACAAAATTTTACTAATAGAAAAAATTCTTAAAATAACATTTACTTGCAGATTTTATTGATAGAAAAAACAATGTCGAAAAAAGAATTTACAAATGCGTTTTAAGATTTTAATTATCAATAAATATTTTTGTTGGTAATGGATTCATCGATAAAATTCATCAGTAATACATAATCTTTTATTACCAATATATACATCTGCCAGTAAATTTTGTAGGTAAAATAAGCATCAAAGTTTTCGTTTTTGCTTGCCCATGTGGCGGTAAAATCCATTAATAATTAAATTTTTCAAAAGTTTGTCAATAATTTGCCGGTAATTGAATTTTTTAAAATTCGTTTGTAAATCCGTTAGTAATTGTGTGTTTTAAAATCTATCGACAATTTCGTTAATAAATCGCATTAGTAAAATGAACGCCAATTTTTCAACTAAATTTAACGAAATATATATTACAAATTTAATGGAGATAGTGAGAAGAATAATAGAATAAGGAAAAGAAAAAAAGAAAGATGAGGTGTTGGTGGTGTTGACGATGACAACGATGGAATGGGATGAGAAGGAGTAGAAGGAGGAGGATGAGCCAAAGGCGGTGATGAATGATGAGGACAATAATGAAAATGGACAACAATAACAACAAAGGAGGATGAAGAAGACCAAATCACGATATTTATCAATAGAAAAAAAAAAGACGGTGATTACTTATTGATTTTTAATGATGAACATATTCACACGAAATAAAAAGGAAAAAATTAGGTTTTGATTCCTAACTAAAACCTATACTTCAAGAATAGACTCTCGTTAGTGAGACAACCAAAGAATAAAACGATTAAAGAATAAAATAAAAATAACAGGTTTTGGTCAAATGAGAACGAGAGAGACCAAAATCAATTGTTCAAATGTGAACCAACAACCAAGACAACAACAATGATGTGACACACTCCAAACACAATAGACCAAAACCAACACAAACTTGCAATATTGTGATGCCCAATGCAAAAGGATGACAATGGCCACCAAAATGAGAAGAAAAATTTTGTTGGGAAAAGAAAGAGAAAATAAAAAACAAAAGGAAGAGATAAACCATAAATGAAAACAAAGATAAATGATAATGAAGACAAAAATGAACCTCAAAGGAGATTGTAATGGAGAAAAATGAAAAATTGCAGGAACAAAGGACAATAATACAACAACGTTATGCAACAAGACCTTTCACAAGTTATAAAATTTCACAAATATATCTTATGTAGATGAAAGGCTTCGGTTTAACCTAGAACCGAAACATTTACTTTGACACGAAGATAAAGTTAAGCCTATATTCGTGCAAATATTTTTAAAAATATCATTATATCATTATAGTTTTGACTCTTTAAATAACCAAAGTCTATACTCGCAGAGTTAAAGTATAAGCTTCTATTATCCTTGAATCGCCACCTATTATTGTGAAAATATTTTAGAAAATGTCACTACATCATTATATGTTTTATTTTTCTTAAAGACAAGTGTGTGTGTTAGTTATTGGTAATTTTTTATTGTCCTTTTTTATTTGCATTAAATACTTTGTTTTCTTTCTTTTAATTTCATTATAATCTCTAAGATATACCTTCCTTCTTATAACTTTTTGTGAAATCATGTTCAAATTATGTACGTCAATTAAATATTTTCAAGTTTCACACTTGAATATTTTCACTCATTTATAATATTTTTATTTGTTATTTATTTTTTCATATGAAATTTTTAACTCGTTCAACAACATAAATCATTCATTTACAATGAACATAAAAAAACTCATATCTTCTTTATCTTTCTTCTAATTTCATTATCATCTCTAAAATGTACTCTCCTTCTTATGACAACCTTTTGTGTAGTTATATTCAAATTATGTATGTCAATTAAATACTTTTAAGTTTCACGTTTGGATATTTCCACTCATTTTTAATATTTTTATTTATTGTTTATTTTTTCACATGAAATGTTTAACTCTCAGTTTAAGGGTTCAACAACATAAATCATTCATTTACAATGTAATATAAAAAACTTATCTCTTCTTTATTCTTTTATTTTTAATTTTTGTTTCATTTGAATAACTTTTTGTTTTACTAAAATATTTTTCATTATTTATCAATAACCAATTTTTTTCTTAAATTTTTAAGACATTTTTCATCTTATCACACAATTAATTATATTATTGTTGTTTGTGCAGTTTTACTCAATTGTGTATCAAAATCTTTTTTTTTTTAATTTTTACTTTTTTTAATATTTTAAGCTGTTGTTTAATTTTATCTTGTGAAATATTGTTTTGACACTTTTTACATTATTATTTTATTTATAACTCATTATCATAATCAGTGCAATTGCATGGAGAATTTTTATTTGTTATAATATCATAATTTAATTTTATTATCGTGAATTTTTTTTATCACAGTCAAATATATATAAAAATTTAAAAATGAAATATCTATGTTAACTTTAAATTATTATTAGTTTAATTTTGATTCTTTGTAACGAATTGATTAGAGTAATGTATTGTGATTTTTGTTAGAGTATAATAAAGAGATTTCATTATAATTTTAAAAATAAAATAAGAGACATTTAAAATATTTTAAAATTTGAATATATCTTTCCTTTTTATAATTTTTAAAGAATACATTTAAATTCTATTAACTTTATTTCATTAATATTACACGTTTAAATAATATTTTAGTTCTTATAAAATTTTATTTTGTACTCTAATTTTAAATATAAACAAAAAAATTTCTTTTCAAAAATTTGATATTAAATAAATGAAAATACATGATTTTGATATTAAATATTTAATAATATTATGCTTTTTTTTGTATTTTTTTATTTTATTAAAAATAATTAATTAATATTGAAATAATACAAATACGGGTATGAATATAACTATGTGGAGATGGGAACAATATACCTACGTGTTAAATTTGGATATGAGATAAGGATGATAAATATTTTAATGATGACTATAAAACAGTGAAACTCACTTTTGTCTCATCTATTATCATTCTAATGTAAAACAAATACAATTTCAATTATTTTTTATTCAATTAAAATTATGCATGTTAAAAAATAAATATAATAATAATAATAAGTTAAAAATATGAATAAAAGAAGGTTGATTAACCAAACAATTCTTAGAACAAATAATAATAATAATATAAAATAAAATTATGAGTGAAAAAATTATTATAAAAAATTGGGTTGAGACACACATATCACTATATTTATACAAAAAAATGAATTATTGCATATTATAGTTAGAACAATGTTATTTCATTTTCCAATATACAATAATTTGTCAAATCAATTAAATGAAATAGATTTCTAAGCTTTATGAAACTAATATTTTAAAAAATAAAATAAAACATATAACTAAAAATACTTATTTGTATTTTCATGTTATATTTATACATACAAAAAAGTAAACAATAATAAATAATTATCAACATGAGTAACATAAAATAACAAAATAATGAATCTCATTAAACAATATTCATTCATAACTAACATTTATCAATAAAATTTATCCATATGAATGAGAACATGATTTATTTTAAGGTATACTTAACATGTAAAAATTATAAGAATACAGTAAAATATATCAGAGAAACTTACTATATTTTTTAATATTAGAAAAACCTAACTATTAATTTTATTTTTGCTAATATACACTAAAATTGTCACAACATATATATATTAAACATGTTTCATCATCAACTATTTCCTACACTAAATTAGTATAGTTTATATACTTATTCAAATTTAGTGTATAAATCTCTGTCATATTTTCACAACTTAATGTCGTAATGGAGATATGCATGATAATTTTTTTTAAAATAAAAAAAAGTGACACGTCACGTTAATGACTTTGAACCACTGATTTTGAGAAAGAAGGATTTATTTTTTATTTTTTAAAAAATCTATAAGCTAAATAAATTGAATTTGAAAAAGAAAAAGAAAATGGAACACTAAGAAGAAAGAAAACCCTCCATGGAAGTTGTAAAACCTTATTATCACTGGTTCGTATTTGATGCCCTTTTTCTTTTATTTAATTCTTTAACATTATGCTTCCACTATTATTTAAAATTAAATAATAAAAATGCAACTACATCTCACAAAACATAATATTAATATTTATTTAGGTCAGATTCGTCATCAACTTTGGCATAGGCTTGCCACGAACTTTTTTGACTTGGTCGTACCATTTCTAATCCTATCATATACTATATTATATTCCTCCTCAAACCTCTTTTTATGTCAAATCTAACTTTCATTCTTCTATGCTAGAAGTGTTTTTCCCATTAACTATACATCATTCAATTAACCTGGTTTATTATCTACATTTCTTTATATTTCATTCTCAAAAATATTGATTTTTTTATATGATATTAGTACATCTTCATTTTCACTTCCTTCTTATTAAAACTAAGATTCTATAATATTCTTAAGATGTTTATATGCACTGTATGAATGTCTGGTTAATTTATGATTGGATGGTTTAATTAGACAATAACATTCAACGAATTGATTAGTTAAATAATAGGAATTGAAATATCAATTTTAAAACAATAATTAAAGTTGATGATGATTATTTTAAACTAAAGCACAATCATTATTAATTGAATTGTAATTAGATCAATATTAATTGAAAATCTATTTTGAAATCTATAAATACAAATTTAAAGTATTAAGATAAGTTTATTATATTTAATATACATTAATTGTTAAATTATCGATTCTTTATTACTTTTGATATCAAAGTACTTTTTTAGTAATTTTTATAAAAGGATTTTCAATTATCAAATTTAATAGTGTTTAATAATAAATAATAAATGTTTTTGTTAATTAACTTTACTTATGCAATGTATTCTATTTATAGAGCTTACTATGAGTTTTTGTTCATCTTGAACTTGGATATTGAACAAACTAGTTAGTGTAATAATTTTAATTTATTAAAATAATTTCATTCAAGTAAGTGATTATTCATTAATTGTTACAACACTTGTGTAATATGTGAAACTGTTTGACCAGTGTCAACTCTTATTTGAAAAGAACGTTATGTTATTTTTTTCTATGATTATGAGATAAAAAACTTGTAATTATTGCACAAATTTTATGATATATATTATTTTTTTAATCACTTAAAACATTAAAAGATGATATTTTGGCCCCTAAATTTTATTTTTTAAATTTAATTTTGTTTGAATTTATGTTGCTGATATTTATCTCATATCACACGAAATAATCAGTTAACATTTTACTAATCTTAATCACATAATCAAATCAATGATTAAACCTTTGACCATAAAGAAAGGCAGAGAAATGTCCACATAAGATTCAAGACCGATTAATGCTCAAAAAAGCAAAAGCAAAAGCTGGTCAAAGAATCGGGAACATTACATTACAGAATTGACGTCGTCAATCCATCCCTAATTCAACAAACACCGTTAGTAACGGAAGAAGAGACTGCGTATGTTACTTTCTCTGGGAGCATAAAAGAAACAAAATGAATGAGGATGCTCTTATTTTCTCATTATATTAATAATAAAAAAATAAAACCCATATAAAATGACCTAAAAATTTATAATATTTTTTTTATTGTTAATCATTAATTTCACTTCAATAATTTTTTGGGAGACAATGATATTTTAACACTATTTTTTGACACTATTTTGATACTGCACACGTGTCAAGATGTGATTGGACGATTTCAAATTAAAAAAGTTGAGGCAGGGATATATTTGGAAGAGAAAAACCAAAGTTTATTTTTTAATTTGAAATCGTCCAACCATATTTTGACACGTGTGTAGTGTCAAAATGGTGTCAAAAAATGATGTTAAAATTTATTTTCCTTTTTTGAGAGTTTACATTTTCTTGCAGACGGGAGAGAGTGCAAATATGAAGAAAATATGTAATAATATAAGAGTATGATATTTCTCGAATATTTCGTAAAAATATTAAATGAACTATCAATGTATTTAGTATTTCAATAAAAAAATGTTGACTGGCAGATTTTTAATTTGTTATAAAAGTTTTTATTGACCATTATAATAAGAGTAATTATTGAAGTTAAGAAATGAAAAATTAGTATTAAAAGTCAAAATTATATTACGTTAAATGTTATATAACTATTTTATAGTATTATAGATTAATCGTTTGTTTATTTAAATGTCTTTAATAATAAAGTGGTTGAAAAAATAGTTAACTTTAAATAGTTACTATAAAGCACACGAGATTAAGCAATTGAATGAAAATATTAAATTGATAACGCATATAAAATCATTTAAATAAATAATATACTGACTAATAGTGTAAAGTTGTTGTTAAAATAAATTTAATAGTTTTCATAAATAAAAGATAATCTTTTAATTTCTGTTCAATTTCTTAAAAGTTATGAAAAGTAAGATGTAGATCATTGAATCTTCTGTGACATTTAAGTCTTTATAGGCTGAATACTTAGACCTATGTTAAAGTCTATTATTGTGATTTTCATGTGTACATAATTGTTCGTCACTTTACACACATTATCATATGTCATGTTGGTTTTATTTTTAATGTTTAGTTTAATATATTTTATTCTCCAAATATTTTAATTGAAAACTATAAAAATCTTAATAGCATCAATTTTAATACAATGTTTACCACTGTCAAAATTTCATTTTTTTTTAAATTAAACAATAACTATAAGTATATATATTTTTTTAATTTCTATGATGTATTAACACAAAAGAATAATAATCTTAGATGAGAATTTACTTCTTTTAATTAGTTTTTTTTATTCATATTATTTCCAAAAAAGATTTTTTTATCTTAACACATTAAATCTTTATCATTCAAAAAATATAAACTGCCTTTTCTTGTTGACATATAATTTCTAGTATTTTTTTTATGTAAATCAGTATACGTGCTTGTGTAATGATTTGAATAGTTTGTTTGTTGGTAGTTGAAACTGAATCACCACACATATTTTTCGCTTAAAACAGCTGTCATTTAATTTTTAAAAGAAATTTAAACAGACTGATACTTTTATTTTTTAATAAAGTATTATCTTTTTTCTAATTTATATTTAAAGCAAAAAAGTTATACGTTTAAGTCAAATAACGTCTTAATTGGAAGAATGAAAATAATATGATAAAAATATTTTAAAAGTGGGATATTTGTTATTATTATTGTGTGAAAAATCGGTTGATAGGATTGACATTGAATTGAAGGAAGTTAGAATGTGATGAAGAAGAGTATAAATATTAAACTGTAGAGTTAATAAAATAGTTTTAATAAATGAAACATTGATTAAGTATTCTCGAAATTCTTGTTTCTTGCCAAGGAAAAGAGGCACCTGAGTCAATGCAGGTCAGAGACACGAACCCACACACCATCTCCCCCGCAAACACTCTCTCACACTAACAGTAGCGTTTCTCGAAACCCGAAACGTCTCGCTTTTCAATACCATAAAAACCAGCAACCGCTTCAAACTTCACTCTCTCTCTCAATCCTCCGCTACTGCGCCATGGCTGAGCGCCGCAGCCCCCAAGCTCTCCCAGACCCGAACCTGGAACCAAACGATTCCGACCAAAAACCGCAAGACGCCAACCAGACACAACGACTCACCGAATCGCCCTCCGCTGCCGAGCCGCAGTGCGGCGAGTTACGAAGTTCCGGTGAGCGTCGCACGGAGTCCAATTTAGAAACCCTAGGCGGTGCCGGTACCTCTTCGGTGCAAACCCTTGCTGTGCATCACCATCGCAGTGACGGTAATTATTTCGTTCAGCGGTATCCTTTTTTTTGGCACACATATATGGAAATGAATATTTATATTTCAGTAACCTGTTTGTTGATGTGACAGATTTGCACGGGAGCTCTGCTGCGTCGAATTCCAGTGGCAAAGCCGAAAGTAAGGTTAGAGAGCATTTATCTTAGGATATTTAATTTAATTATTTTGGACGAGGTTCTGAGTGTTGTTTTGTGCGATCGTTTTCTTGTAGTTGTGCTTGTGGTTAGGGATTTGGTATGTAGTGCAAGTGTAACCCGTTTGAAGAGTTTTGCTCAGTTGCAATTCTTACAGGTTGCTACTTATAGGTTAACTGGATCTTTGGATATTGTTTTAAAGCACCTAGAGTTTCGGAAGTGTTACTGTAGCTTTAAAATCAAAGTTTTGAGAAAGGTAGAATGAATTGTGGGTGTTCTTCTGTTTTCTTTCTTTCACTTTTGTCTTTGTTTCATAGGTGTTCAGGATGATGATGGTTAGTTTTGAATGAGTAGTCTGAGAACAATACAGATAAATTATTCTATCCTGAGATTAGAAATTATGAAACTTATTCTAGGAGAATACTTATCACGCTTACTGGTTTCCCTTGATATCTGTTTAAAAAGTATAAGCAAATGCTTTGTAGTTTCAACATAAAAAAGAGTTCATACCTTCCTTATGAAGTATACTGTTGATTATAAAAAAAAATCAAGAAACTAATAATGGGCTGCAGTAATAAAAAATCCTATCAAAGGTACCTGCTGCAACTAATAATTGGCAAGTTAAAAATTAAAACCCGAATCTGTGTATTGCTCCTGCAAGAAGCCTGTGAAGATTTTTAGAATAGTTTTCCTATCCCTGTGATTTACCCTGCATTTTCATATTTAATGATGCATTTATTTCTAAAAAATACAGTATATATATAAACCATTCTTGTGCTTTTGTGTAACATGAAGAATTTAGGTGAATTGATCCTTGATGTCTACTAAAGCCCCCATGAGTTTGTCTATTATGACCCTTTTTCACAAATAAGTTGAATTTGAGTATGACTACCAGGTATGGTCAACAATGCACCATGTTCTGTAGGGCTTGTGTGTTAGTGTGACTGGGGTATTTGTAAACCATTCTTGGACTTCACTCAACTAAGGGATTGTTTTTGGAGAGGTTCTTAGCTCTTTTAATTTTGGAATTTGGCTTCCTAACCCAATTCAGCCTTGGAGCACCAATGATGGGTTCAGAGTTGTATTCTGGTTTGTGTATCAGTGTACAGGACAGTTCAGATTATGCACTACAATATGAAAGTGAAACGCACAACTAATTTCCTTAAACTGATTGTAAAAATTAATACAACCCACGTAGAAATTTATGGTACACCGAACAAACATTAACAAGTAGTCATTTGATTTCTTTTCTTAATTCCCAAGGTAAAGAAATATGTGTAGTGTTTGAATTAAGCATCTGAAAAGGCACATACATTTCACTTCTTTGGAACTAAAGTAGATAATTTCATACTCAGGAGACAGATGCACCTCCTGAAAAAGAAATTATTCAAGGAGAAGCCCAGCCACTTCCAACTCAGACAAATCGACTTCAGCTGTCTGTTTGTTCAACTCCATTGTCTGAACTGCCACCAACATCTGTTATACAATCTTCACCATCTGTTTCTAGTCCATCTGTACCAAAACAAAAATTATCTACTCCAAAGGTCAATAATGCACGTTTGCCAGAAGTAGATAAGAAAAGTTCTTCTGGTGGCAAAACATTATCTGCTGTTTCTGTTGCAAGGTCATCTGCATCTGATGGATATAACTGGCGGAAGTATGGTCAGAAGCAAGTAAAGAGTCCTACAGGTTCTCGAAGCTATTACAGGTGTACCCATTCAGACTGTTGTGCTAAGAAGATTGAATGTTGTGATCATTCAGGTCATGTGATAGAGATTGTTTATAAAAGTGAGCACAGTCATGATCCCCCACGGAAGATTAATTCTCTTAGGGAAAATAAGATTCTGTCTGCCAGCGAACCAATTGTAGAAAAGAGTGTTCCAGACCAGCCTGTCAGACTTCTGAAAGGTCCTGATCCATCTATTTCCTCAAAAGAATCTCTACAAGAAGCACCTTGCAGCACTGATAAGAAACGGCCAAACTCGTCTAGTATCAGTAATGGTAAAGTTATTTTGAAAGAGGAACCTGTAAATGAGCCAGAGCCGAAAAAAAGGTAAGTCTGCATATGAACTCATACTTACGGAAAAAAAATATAATAATTCTAATTGTGGCAGGATAGTATTTAACCTCTTTCCTTTAATTTGATATCCAGAATGAAGAAAGGTGACTTAACAGACATGGATTCTCCTGTAAAACCTGGAAAGAAGCCCAAGTTTGTTATACATGCAGCAGGGGATGTGGGGATATCGGGTGATGGTTATCGATGGCGGAAGTATGGGCAGAAAATGGTGAAGGGAAATCCGCATCCCAGGTGCATGTCTAAATATTGCTTACTTTCTGTTTTCTTTTCCTTCTAATCTGTCCAGTCCTTAGCATGTTTTTTATTTTTGGCATTGACAAGTTAGTAGTATCCTTACACAATTTTAGTGAAAAATAAGTTGTATTTAGATTTAACGGGTGTCAATTTAAAAAAAAAATCTGATAAATTGTAGAATCCGATAAGAAATTGTAAGTTGAGTTTATTTGCTTGCATGCAGTTCAAAGTCAATGACGTACAATTCGAATACATTATTTCTAGCTTGTGCTTCTTTTGCCATTTTGGTTAATATTTAATAGTATCGCCCTTCTCTCTCCATACACATTTTTTCTTTTCCCTTTTCTGTGGAAGTTCTTTCTAACTGCCGAGCTTCATAATAACCAGAAAACTGTATTTTCTATTATCTTCAGCTGAAAAGCTGTTGACAGCAAAATTTGTACTTAGTTAAAGAAAACTCTGTAGAGTCAAAATAAAAAATAACTTGAATTTTCTGATGAAAATATAGTAGTTGCACATGTTTTGTTTTGAAATTCAATACTGTTGTTCATTTGCACAAAGACATGCCTTTTTAAGCCTGCTTCCATAGAACATAGTAAAGTCAATTGTCAGAAATTAAAAATTAGTTGATTTCTTATTTCGTTGTTGATCTTTTGAGTGTTGACTACATTATTAGCAGCCACAGATTAGTTTTTAGGTGATTTTTTCAAAAATAAAATGGATCGGTGGATTTTTCCAAACCATTTGTGATTGGGTGAGTTTGTGCAATAAAAGAGTTGGAGGCTATGTATATTTTCCTGTCTCTCAGGGATTCAAACCTTCAATCAGTTGTAAATAGTAAGTCAAAGTATGAGCCAAATACTGATATATTCTCCCTGCATGAAGATTATCTCTTAACAGCCCAATCAGTCATTCTTGAAGTTTTTTTAACAGCTCTAGTGAGATATTATTGGGAAGGTCTATTTTCCAACTTGGTTTGGAGTTTCAGATATTCTGTATTGTGTTTAGATGTGTATTCCTCTATCCTTGGTGCAACAAGTAATGAAAGAAGCATCTTAATTTACATAGAACGTTGATGTATTTTTCACTTGTTTTCTATTCTCAAAATTAACTATAGTCCATAAGTGAGGCATACATGTTCTCTTTATTGTCCAAAACCATCTTGTTTGTTTTTCAGTTGAAGATGATTTTAAAGTGTGTTCTAGCATAGTTTTGCCTTGAAATTGAGTTTGATATAGAATTAAAGAGAGCTGGTTTCACAAACTCAGTTTGCAAAAGTAATATAATCGAAACTGGAGTTTACACAGCCTTAGTTTGTGGTTACATCATTTGCTCTACGAATAACTATCAATACATTCCTTCCAAAACAGGGAGGATTGGATTTCTTGTCTTCTTGAGTGAAATATGTGTTGGTGGAGTGGTGTAGACCTTTTGTTCTGTTCCTGCTAAATCTGAAATAGACTTAGGCCAGAAACATTCAATGTGTCTATCCCTTTAGTGATAGTGTGGTGGATTTTTATAGAGACAAAAACAGTTATTCTCCACTCCATAGCTTAGGAGTAGTGGGGTAGTGGTACTGTCATCAGGGTTTATTGTTCCAAAATGGCTCCAAGCCCAATATCTAAAACCCAAAATATCATTAATATCTTGTACTCGTCTAAAATTCGAGATTCACATTATCATGAACAGATCAGTTTCCATTCTTTCTTTATAAGTGCTGCCTCCTATGGGGAAATGGACAAGGACAGATGTCTAAGTGGTGAAGTAGCAGTTCTGTAAAATGCAATATGCTAGCCATTAGGGCTTGTTTTCAAAACTTGTTTAGGTCCTTTTAGAATATTTTTTAAAAATAATAGTCTGAAAAATATTGTTTGGATGCAGAACTTCTAAAGCATTTCTTAAATACCGAAAATTAATGAAAAATGTTCCAAATAACTTTCTAACATTCATCTCCTAAAAGTCTTCACACCAACATGTCTACACCACTGGAACTGTGATGCTAGGCGGTGGCAGTTTTTCAGTGAGACTACGGTGGGCTGTAAATGAAATGGGGGTGCGAGCTGTTGTAGGGTGTGGTATTGCCATGCCACCAGAACCCAAAAGTGATGGGTACAGGTGAGTCACCATTGGTATGGAGAAATCCAAACCATTGAGAGCTTCACAACTTACTCCATGGGAAGAAAAGCAGGTCCGAAGGCATACTTGCGGAGAAGAGAAACACATTTGGGAGAAGAGAATGTGAAGACATGATTTTCAAGTTTCACAAGTTTACCATTTTTACAGTGATATACCACCAGTACAAATCACTTTTAAAATTGAACAAAATAGCTTCAGATTGCGAAACTGATTTTTCTGTTGATCCTTAATAATTAGAACTTACTTCCTGAAAAAGTAATCAAACAGCTGCCCCAGTCATCTTCTATATGGCATGCTGCCTTCCTCTTTTTTGTTTTTTATAATTTGGCGATTGAAGTTGTAATCTATTCCTTTTGTTCAGATCACCTCTTTGAATTTTTCAGGAACTACTACAGATGCACTTCTGCTGGATGTCCTGTGAGAAAGCACATTGAATCTGCCGTAGATAACTCAGATGCCGTGATTATAACATACAAGGGAGTACATGACCATGACATGCCTGTGCCCAAGAAACGACATGGGCCACCAAGTGCTCCTCTAGTGGCAGCTGCAGCACCCGCCTCAATGAACAGTTTGCAGGTGAAGAAACCCGATTCCCCTCACAAGAAGAAAGTTTCTACTCAATGGTCGGTGGACACAGAAGGAGAACTAACTGGGGAAGCCCTTGAGCTTGGGGGTGAGAAAGCAATGGAATCAGCTCGAACGCTTCTGAGCATAGGTTTTGAAATTAAGCCTTGCTGAATTCATGTTTGAGAAGCCATGCATGCAGGTGTAACTAAATTAATTGGCGGGGTCTCCTGTAATTTCATTGCTTCCCATGTTTATCCTTTTTTGTTTATGTTTTTCTTCCCCACGTAGGCTTCTAGTGGAACAGTTGGTGTGTATTTTTGCTTGTACACCGCTTCAACTTGTCTGATACAGTTTGCTAGTAGTGGAACAAATATAGAATTGATTGACATCATTTTCATTTCCTCTTTTCCAATCATCCCATATAAAGGTTTAAATGCCTCCTAATCTCACTCTTTGATTTTCAATTTTGTCTTCCAGTTTTTAATCTTACCAATCTGGTCTTGTTTTTCTTCAAAACAGATTAATCTAATATATTATGTTGTATTGATCTTAACGATTACATGTAACAGAAATAAAAGCTGACTTCTGGTAGAAGTAATAGATACTACAAATGTGTAAAAACAATTTGATACCCACAAAATATTTTTTGGAATCCGTTCGTCTTCTCTTCATCATCTTTCTGGCTTATTCCTATTTCAATAGACTTCGAAAATCAACTTTATTGAAATGGAATTTCATTAATCTCCATTACAATTTTTTAATTGTTTACATGGACAATTATTTAAACCTAAACCCTTTTTTTTTTTTATCTACACTCGAATCACAACAATTTTGACTTGGAAAACCTATACAGAAGAGTATTCGTTTAGATATTCTTAAATATAATAATTAAATTGCTTACTTTTCAATGAAAATATTTAATTTTTATAGTTCTTTTATTTAAAATTAAGTTTATAGTTTATTACTTTAAATAAAATAACAAATGAGTTTAACTTGAAACATAAAAAAAAAAAAAGTCATATTATATTAATATATATATATATATATATATATATATATATATATATATATATATATATAATATACAGGTATTTTAAAACTCAAACTATCCATGAATATTTAAAAAAATATATTCTATAAATTTTTAAAATAAATTTTAAATAAAATTATAAAATACGATATAAATTAAAAATTAATATAAAAATATAAATTAATTTTAATTTCAATTAAATTTAACTTAATAAAATATATTTTTTTGCGGGCATTGAATCCTCGCGTTATGGATAGTATAATACTCACACTCAATCCATTTATAGATGAGTATTAAAATATTTGTTACCCTCTATTTTCAGATAATATATACTCGTAAATATCAATTCTCTATCGTGGATTTTATCAGCGAATACACGTGAACACAAATATTTTTGTCATCCGTAATCATAAGGATGACTACAAGGTTCTTATGACCGTGATAAGGACTAACTTTGTATGTGTCAGCTTGATAGAACACCTTAGTATAACAACATTTTTTTTTTTATCACCACAAGTGCATGACTTCATTAGTCTGACTCAAAAGTACTTATCCAGATAATTGAATCTGAGTATTTAAATGTGATATGATTATTTTTATGAAAGAGTGATGTATTATTATACGTTTGTGTTTGTTTAATGAAAACTTAGGCACTAGCTTATCCTCTTGTATTCTTGTGGTGTTTTCTATGTATTTTTGTTTTTCTTTTTTATGATTTTTTTTGTGTGAAATAATGAGAGATAGATATTGATGCAACTCTAGACGAAAAACAATTATATAAGGGTTGATTTATTATTATGATTATTTCGTTTAGATAAATGTATATGTATATTTTTAAATATTTTGTTTTATTTTATTAATTTTTTATAACGTCTTATTTTATGTAACATTTTAATATTCACTTTGATTTTACTTAACTGGCTACGAATTGATAAGTAAATATGTTAACTCATTTATATTAAAACAATACTTTTTTAATAAAAAACACAAGTGCATGAAAAAAAAAGGTAGAAACGTGAAAAATGGTAAAACCTATCCATTCAGAGAATTACATTTATAAAGATGAAATGAAAGGAAGAACCTACTTTAATACTTTAACTTCAATTTCAATTAAAGTGAAAATATTGACATACCAACTACAGAACTTCATTTATGAATGAAAAAATGCATTGAATAGTCAACAATTAATTAAAGAGTTATTAGAAATATCAATATATTTATTAAGTTGTACCCATATAGGATAGATGTTGGTGTTTGTTGGTGAGTTGGGTTGGGCCTCGAGTTGACTCAGTGATATGATGTGAGAGAAATTTATGGTAAGAATGAATATTCAATTATTCATCTCATGTTTTTAACTATTTGAATTTAATGATAAATGTTGTACTTAATATAGTATTTATTTAGCTTCTAATTTTTATCTTTAATCTTCTCTTTATCATTTGAGTTTTGATTATATTTGATAACTGATATATATAAAAATATAGTGAGCAGCGATTAAAATGTTTATGTATGTTTTAATTGATTAAAAATATTCTTAAATTTCATAAGTTTTCAAAAGATAATATTTTAGTTAATTAAATATATCTTTTAACGAACTAAAATCACAATCATTTCAAATAGTGAAATTCTCATTGTTTTATCTTTTAGGCCTTGTTCACTTGAGTGGATTTGGGAGAGAGTAATTGAGGGGATTTGAATATAATTTTTTTTGTTGTTTATTTGAATAGATTTAGAGGTGAGTGAGAGTAGATTTGGAAGTAAAATTTGTGAGAATTAGTGTAGGATTTAATTTATATGACAGATTAAAAAAATTTACTTTCAAATTCATTCTCACTTACCTCCAAATCTATTCAAATAAATAGCAAAAAATTTATCATCAATTTCTCTCAATTACTCTCCCTCAAATCCACTAAAGTAAATAAGGTCTTAAAATCAAATTTAATTTTTTAAACGAGTCAAACGAGATTTAAGTTCGATTTAAGGTTGGTAGACTAATAATCTACTATCACCAATTCTTTATGTATGTTAATATCATAATCTTCAATTATTATTTTTACAATAATGTTTGAGAAGAAAAATTATCTTTCTTTTTGTATTATTATTAAAAAGTAATTAAGTCAAACCATTTTTATTATATTGAAATAAATATGTAAAACAAATTAAAAGAATAAAACATTATAAAAAAAGTAAATGGAGTAAGATGACAAATTTTTTTGTCTTAAAAAAATAAAATAAATTGAACTAACTTATTTTAAATTTTACCGTTTCTTTTATAAAGAAATATTCATCAAGGATAGATTATATAAATTTTATATGAATTTAATATAAATAAGAGACTAACATCATTTTCAACAGTAAACTTTAGAATAATAAATTTATGATTTTTTTTTTCGTAATACTCAAATTGTTTTTTATTTAACTTATACTTAAGTTTTATTTCTCAACAATTTCCTTTTTAAATGTAATAGTCCTTTTTAAATATTGGTACATTTTTCCTCAAGTTAAAAAATTCGCGATAACCTTTATCTACATTATTGTTTCTATGATGTTGCTTATAATAACATTAGTGTTCTGGTGATGATATTATTACAATAGTCTAAGTCTAAAACAACTATTATGTTACTATTTATGAATTCATTTAAGAAAACTGACAAAAATATAACCCAAACCTAATTCATATAAAAAATTAAAACTATTTTCAACCTAAAACTTTAAAATAATAAATATACATTTTTTTATTATTTATATCTATATAATTTAAACTAATACTTGAATTATTAACATAATAATTATTCTAACACGCTGTTTATACATAATAAAAACTAGGCATGTCCTATCGCATTTATTCAAAATCTTTCCTATAACCACCACTCTTCTATGTGCAATATTAAGAAAGAATGATAGCCTAATTAGTTGAAGTCAATGAATCTATTTCAAAGAATAAGATACAGCTTTTAATTATTCATACCAAACTTCTTTTAAATAATATTTTTCTCTCCTTCTAATTATAGAATAAAATAAATTTTAAGATTTTTTTATAATTTACATATTAAAAAATTTTAATTAAGTTATTTTTATTGTGATTACGATGAAGGTGTATTATATTAAAGGAAAAGGATGGTTACTGACGTTGCGTCACTCATTCACTAAACTCAAGAGGCTTTGTTCTTCCTCACTCTTCCTATTCTCTTCCTTCCTCTCATCTCATCTCTCACATTTTTTTTTGTATCTTCCTTTGTCTTCATCGACCCTCTTTCTCTCTCTCCAATCTTTATCATTTCTGTTATTCTTACTCCCAAAGCTCGCCCCTTTTCCTGGAAAATTTCCTTGCTTTTCTCTGGGAAAGAAAAGAAAATTGAAAAAAACATAAACTTTGCCGAGGAATGCGTGTAAGCGAGGTTGTAGTGCTGGGAGCAGCCTCCTTCTCTGCAATGCAGAATGGAATTTCAACCTGTGAAGACTCTCTTAGCCTCATTTCCCAAACCAACACCACTGCACGGTGCAACTCGGCTTAAACCCTAGCTCTGCTCAAAAGGGTCAACACCTTGATCCTGTTGTGTCTGCAGCTTAGGTCACCGGCTTCAACCTTTCTGGGTTTTGAGCTGATTTCGGAATCTGGTCAGAGAGTAAAGCAGTTTCGTGTCTCAATGTCTGTCAAATTGCGGGTTTTGAATGTGATTTAAGTGATACCCAGTTCACTGCATATTTGGGGTGAAATTCTGAGATCTGTTTAGAAACCCTCGTTACTGTATGCCAGGTGTTTGATGAAAGTTTCACATGCTCATGCCTCTTCTGTTGCGTCTTAAGCTTCCACAAGTTGATAGTTAGAGCTTAAAGAGTCATCTGAAGGGGTGAGTGGTGAATTGAAGAAAAAAATTGTGTGAATGTCAGGTCCCAGATTGAGGTCTGTGAATGTTGGTGACTCGGAGGCTGCAAGGCCTGTGTTTGGACCGGGTGGGAACAAGGCAGGGTCATGGAGTTCCCGGAAGCCAGCTTCAAAGCCACTGAGGAAAGCTGAGAAATTGCACAATGAGGCCAAAGAGAAGAAATCCCAGGAAGTGTCTACGGTTCTTACTTCTCCACAGTCACATTCTGCGAGTGTTCTGCGCCGGCACGAGCAGTTACTGTACAGTAATTTGTCTCTCAATGCTTCATGTTCGTCTGATGCATCTACTGACTCGTTTCGTAGCCGTGCTTCTACTGGAAGACTGACTCGGTCTACTAGCTTGGGGTGCACAAGGAAGCGCTCTGTTTCGAAGCCTAGGAGTGTTGCTTCTGATGGTGTGTTGGAGTCTCCTCCTCATGGGTCTCAATCGAAGAAGAGGTGCGCTTGGATCACTCCTAATACTGGTTCGTATTCCTCTCCATCTTCTTTCACTCCCTCCAAATTTACAGTATGAAGACTTGTTATGCTGTGACGATAAATTGATTGTACCATAGGCTTTTCGACAGATAGTTTCTGTTGTCTGGTCTTATTGGAGCTCATGTTGATGTAGCGTGAATTGTGTGATTCTCACTCGGTTACAGGATGAACTTCAGTTCTTGAAAATGGAGTGTGTAATTCCATTTGTATGCCAGTGTATTCTTTAGGATATGAATTATTGTGAAACGAGAGTGAAGTCGGGTTTATCAACTTAGATATTCGAGTTGTCTTCATTTGCTTGAAATATAATACAACATGCATGCGTTTGTAGCTGAAGGTGTAATATAGCATGCAACGGATTTTTTTTTTTTTTTTTTTCAGATTTTGGTTTGAAAATTTTCTGCCATTAAAGAGAAAATTGGGAATCTTGAGTGAATGCATTATATGAGCCTGATTTAGCTTGACAGCAGTAGAGTCTAATGGACAGAAGCTCTACCTTTCTTGTAAATTCCTTTATAATTATTGTTTTGAGTTTTAAGTTCTGAACTACATAGCCTTTTTCAAAGTTGTTTCCTGACCAAGTTTACTCATTCATATTAGAACCATGTTACGCTACCTTCCACGATGAAGAATGGGGAGTTCCAGTGCATGATGACAAGTACGTGATGTGATCCTCAGAAAGTAATCTTGTGATATTGGCCGGAAAAGGAATACGCCTTCTTGTATTATGTTTTTCTTGACGCTCCTTATCTTGTGCAGGAAACTATTTGAGCTTCTTGTTCTCTCGAGTGCTCTGTCAGAACTCACTTGGCCAGCTATTCTAAGCCAAAGGCACATCTTTAGGTATTGCCTTTGTAGATGTTCTTAATTTATATAATTTTTAAAATTATTATTCATTCTTGGCCTCAAACATGTACTTAGCTGCTAGATCAGTTGTAGCCCGTTATTTTCTCTTTGACTTTTTACATTATTTTTGTTAACAAAGTTCTTTGCAGGGAAGTTTTTGCGGATTTTGATCCAGTTGCTGTCTCAAAATTTAATGATAAGAAGATAATGGCACCAGGAACCGCTGCAAGCTCTTTACTTTCTGACCTTAAACTGCGTGCCATAATTGAGAATGCACGTCAAATATCAAAGGTATGCTATTCTTCTCATGACTTTTGAACCCTTCATTATGGAACGTGCAAACTCTTGGGTTGGATCATGATTACTTGTTGATTGCTGGACCATTCAAAGACAAGATTAAACCCTTGGTGTTTATGGCACCGTCATAACCTAAAATCATTCTCATTCTATATTAGGTGTCTCTGGATTTAATAACATGTCCAGGGAGCAAGTGATCTAGGTGATACTTCGTACTTCCTTATTTATGATCAACGAAATAGAGGAGTATTGGGGTCTGCATGTTTATCCTTATTAGGCATTCTAGTCAGGAATATAATCAGCTACTTCATATTTCTCAAGCGTGAAAGCGTTTTTTAATTTAAATCTTTCTTTATTTTCTGCAATTGATCTTTGGGATAAATTCCTAAAGCGTAAATGAAGTTTAATAATTTTTTAAAAAGAAAACAGAAGGTATTTAATTGGTAAAGTATAAAAGTGATCATCCTTGCTGATTTATTTTTCGAGAGTATTACACTTAAAGGCCATATCCATAACAACCGCGCAAGCTGAATAATTTAATTCCATTTTAATAATTAAAAACTTTTTGTTTTATTTTTAAACAATTTTCCTTTCTGTAATTCAGTACAGTTTTCCTAACTCATGTAATTACCCGAGGAGATGTCTTAAAATTTTCTGCAAGATTAATTGAAAGACTTTATTTTTTCATCCCATTTCCCCGTGCATTGATACACTGAATGCCTTAAATTGGTGTTTAATGATCAGTTGATCAGGTAGGTTAGGTAATAAAGGTTGTGTGGTCCTCACCCTTATTCAATTTCTATGACCCATATGGGACAAACCATGATATTAATCCGCTGTACAGCCTGATCTGCTTTTATTCTAATTTACAACAATGATATGCAACCTAATTATTTTTATTCTTTAACCAGCCAGCATGCTTAGCTGGTATGTCCCTATTCACCTATCAGTCTTGATGCTTTTCTAAACATAAAACGCTACAATGCTTTATTTTTCACTAAACTGTCATAATTACATTTTGCACAATTTGCACCATGGTTATGATTATCATTGCAACTAACTTTTTGCAGGTTTTACTGATGCCAGGTAATAGAAGAATTCGGGTCATTTGACAAGTATATTTGGAGTTTTGTAAACTACAAGCCTATAATTGGCAGATTCCGATATCCTCGACAGGTTCCTGTAAAAACACCAAAAGCTGATGTTATCAGCAAAGACCTTGTGAGAAGAGGTTTCCGAGGTGTGGGTCCCACGGTCATATACTCCTTCATGCAGGTTGTGGGGTTAACAAATGACCACCTCATCAGTTGCTTCAGATTCCAAGATTGTATGGCTGCTGCAGAAGGGAAGGAAGAGAATGTCACCAAAGATGATTCCCAACAAAAGCAGTGTGATCATGTGATGGAATCTGATCTGTCCATTGCCATCGATAATTTGAGTTTATCGTCAGAGTGATCGATGACGACTCAACTGGCTGATAGAGATCATCTGGTAGACCAAAGTCATACTACTTAGGCCTTAGATTGAGTCGTGATGGAGGAGAGCTTGTGTACCCATCTCATGAAACCCTGAAACGGGAAGCATAACTAGTTGAATTAAATCAACTTAGTACCTAACTAATCATGTTGTATGTGGCTTCTGGAGGGAGGCCTTAACAAATTGGAGTACAATTTTTTGTACAGTTAAAAAGATTGGTGATTAGAAATATCTTTTATTAAGCCAGTGGCAGCAGGTGATGATGATAGATAACATGCACTTTGACACAGTCTCATTCTGATTACAGTTACATACTTCCATGCACGCATTCTGTAGTTTAGCTAGAGTTTGAACTGAATGATGAGTCCTACTTGTGATGGATGACAGTGATAGAACAGTGGCGTGCTTTTTTTTGTCACCGCGGGAGCAGGACTATTCATTCTGATAGATATGTGTGCTTCGTTTTTGATTCCACCAGCAGTGGTGGGGTTCTGCTTCCTCTCTGAAAGTGATAATTGTGATGGATGTTTCATGTCTCTTTCTGCTCCATTTTTATTTCAATCTTACGCAAAATCTTTTTGACTCCTTTTTTCTAGTAACCAAGAAGTTGATGGGTAGAGAAATTCATGCATGAACAAAACAATTTCACACATCATCATCACAAACGTTAGACTTTCGTTTTTCATGCGTCCTTGCTGGAGTATTTTATACAAACGGACGAACAACAAAACACTATTACTATAATTACGAAATCTTAAAAAATCCAATGCTGTGCAGATGTCTCTTTTAGTCTTTCACAGCCCTTGAGAATGATGAGCTTTTTGTCTTGTGTTCATAAACTCAATAATTTTCTGCGTGTTAAGGCACGAGGAATCTTGATTTATATTTTCCACGATGACAGCTATGTCACTTTTTCATTAAAAAACAATATTGCCAGAAAATGGTTAGCGAATTTACTGAATCACCGAGAAGACCACCACAAAGGGAATGTGTAATCTGTAATTCGAATCTGCATATTTAACCATTTACCACAGACAAAAGACAAAATATGCAAACAAAATCTACAAACTAAGAAACCAATAATTAGCAATGCAAGCTTACTAGCAATAGATATAAGCATGCCAACACTAGACTCAATTAATTAACAATGGTGGTAAACGAATATTTTCATATATTGTGTTCTTACTGTGTAGTGTTTTCTCTTTGTATATTGTAATATATAACTAAATTAGTCTGTAATAGCATATGATACATCTATCCTTATGTGTTGGTTTTAACGCACAAGAGACAAAACAATAAATGGGAAACTGTTATCTTTTATTGAACATAAGCATATATATTTATACTATATAATTTGTAACTGACTTTTAAAAAATATATGCTAAACTAATTAATTTAAATAATACCTAAAATCTTCCTAAAAAATAGAATATGAATATATTTTTATTTAACGGTTTTGATTCTTTCAACCAAATGCTGTTTGAGTCACAAAATTCCAATATTATGCTTTGTTTGTTTTTGAGATACAACGAAAAGAAAAGCACGACTCATATATATATATATATA
>NC_028357.1:44028561-44061177 GCF_000741045.1 Vigna radiata var. radiata
ATACATATACATACATACATACATATATATATATATATATATATATATATATATATATATATATATATATATATATATATATATAGGGGTTTGTTAACTTGCATACGTCTGTTTTTCAGTTGGTACATTTTAGCGATGTGTACCAGGTTTCAGTAGACAAAAATACATCTATATATCATGAATTCTAAGTTTTAAGGTTAAGGGTATTTTAATAATTTTCATTCTCAAAAATTAAAAAAATAAAAAAAAGAAACCCCCAAACCCTTACTCATCTCTTTCATTCGTCTCAATCATTTCTCTTTCATCTCTTTCACTCCAACCTTTTCTCTGTCATCCCTACTCTAGCTCCAATTGAAAAAAATAAAATTAGAAACATTTGCCTTATTTTAATAATTTTCATTCTCAAAACTAAAAAAAGAAAACCTCAAACCCTTACTCACCTCCTTCATTCCTCTCAACCCTTTCTCCTTCATCTCTCACTCAAACATTTTCTTTCTCTGTTATCTCTGCACTAGCCCCAACTAAGAAAACATTCATTATTAAACGATTTACTTTTGTAAAGAGTTGAGTCATATTCACCTTTCGAACAAAGCTCATTCAAAATCTCTTTAATTTCATTATCTTCACTATATATATTACCGCCGACGGCACAACTTGCACCAAGACTTATGAGCATCCTTCCTTTACATTCCTTTACATTCTCAGACTACTACCCGTGGCCATTTAATTTTTTTGATATAAATTCATTAACTTGTTTTCCTTTACTAAAGAAAAAAACAAATCAAAATACAATAAAATTCTCAATTATAAAATCAAACAATAAAAATTCTAAATNTTGAAATTTTATTTATNATTATATAAAGAAAAAATTAGGTGCTTTAATTTTTTTTATTTATGTAAGTATTTTTTTCTCTAACCATTGTTTTTTTAGTTAGAGCTAGTGTAGAGATGATAGAGGAAATGTGTTGAGTGAGAGAGATGAAGAAGAAAGGGTTGAGAGGAATGGGTTGAGAGGAATGAAGAAGGTGAGTAAGGATTTAAGGTTTCTTCTTTTTTTTTTTAATTTTGAGAATGAAAATTATTAAAATAAGACAAGTGTTTTTGATTTTTTTCAATTAGGACTAAAGTAGGGATGACAAAGAGAAAATGTTAGAGTGAAAGAGATGAAAGAGAAAAGTTGAGAGGAATGAGAGAGGTGGATAAGGGATTAAGAGTTTCTTTTTTTATTTTTTTAATGTTGAGAATGAAAATTATTAAAATACCCTTAACATTAAAAATTATAATTCATAGTATAAGAGTAGACATCTGAAACATTGCTAAAATGTACCAACTAAAAAACAGACTTACACAAATTAGCAAACTCATATATATATATATATATATATATATATATATATATATATATATATATATATATATATATATATATATATATTGATTTGTGAGATTAGATACTTTTCCCGCACGCAAATTATGCGAAGAAACATGCTCAAAGTCAGCTGGAAAAACATAATTTATAATTTTATCCTTTTTTTTTTTCTTCTTGATGAATAGAGATGATAAATGAATATGGTGAAAATTATCTCAATCCATCTTAATATTGAGGAAAAATATCCTCGTTAACTTATATCGATATAAGTAAATATGGATAATATGTAATTTTTTAAGTTGGGTATTCGGATAAAAAAAATATTTCATTTCTAATTTATCAGGTAATATAAAAATTTACATTAACTTATATTTAGTTTTGTAACTTATAAAACATATAAAAAAGTTCAGAAGATTCAAAAACTCATTGTATCAATTTTTTGGAAGTGGTTTCAATTTTTTCATGTGAATTGAACTCAAATATTAATAGTTTTTAATCTCTTGAATATATATATTTTTTTAAATTCATTAATAACATTAAAGTTAATAATTAATCTTGATAATCACGAGTGTACATTATGATATCAATTTCGTCTGTTTTCTATATCACAAGTTGAGATAAGACATTTATATATAATTACACGAGGTCTCATTTTAATTCTCATACATCAACGTCTACATATTACATTACATAACATAGGGTAATCAATTATGTATTACACATATAATATAATTAAGTTTATTATATTATATAACAAAATAATAATAATAATAATAATAATAATGACTAATAATAATAAAATATTAATAATGATAAAAATATAAATAAAAATTAGAAATAATAGTAATAGTAATAAAATTAGTAAAAATAATAAATAAATAAAATTAAAAGTAATAGTAATAATAATACTAATGATAAAAATTTAATTTAATATTTGATTAATGTTTAATTTTTTATTGCATGACATGAGTTTTTTTCATTTCTCTTTAAAGAGGAACGAAAAGATAGTTAAAGAAAAAAGTCAGAAGAAATACTTTTTGATTTTTTTGATAAAAGAAAAAAAAAATGGAAATTACAAGTAAAAGATAATTCATTGAAGAAAAGGACAAATAGTTTAATAAATAAAAAATATCCTTGGATACTATGGGTTTCAGAATGTTATAATATGTTTTATGGATATTAACGAAATGAAAGAATAATTTTTTGTGAAGTAGAAGTTATAAATATTGGCTTTCTAAGATTCGAAACTAAATATGCTAATAATTTCACGTGAATTGTTGAAAGAGTATATTTTAAGAAAGCTGATTTTCAATTATTAAAGTTGGAATATATTTGGGAATGAGTTTTAAATGCTGATATTTAATATAGAATAATACTTTAATCCTGTAACGATACAAATAATATGAGAAATATAAATCTTGTAGTATTTTAATATTGTCTTTTCTATTTTTATTTAAATTCATGTGTCCATCTTTAATATTAAGAATTCAATTAGCAAATTAGCAAGTTCTTTTATAGTTCTTGCACTCTTATATAATTTTGCAGTCTTTAATCTCATATTTTGTGCAAGCTTTAGAACTTCATAGTCTTTTTATGATTCATAATAATTTATTATTAGCTTCACAATATCATATCTTTGTTTTCTATTACTGACAAAATCATATTCTACTATAATAACTTTTTCACCAAATTATCTTCATTTTGAACTCTCATTCTATTTTTCAAAATTCTTTTAAAACTATATTATATTACTTCTTATGGATTAATAGGTTTGTTTTTCACTACAGACTTTAATATAAAGTTCTATTATACGCATAATTTTCAATTTTTGACCTTAAAACACATTAATTAAAACATGAGTATACTAATCCTGATAATTATTAACTGAAAGTTCAACCTTTCATTAGGTGAATTAAAACTAAATGTTTAAACATTACACATTAACTCCATAATTATTAGATTAAAAGTTAAATAACAATTAATCATGTTTAGACCGTAATTAGTCGATTTTAATCAAAAGTCAGATCCCAAAATTTATAAATATAATTATTGATGAAAGAAGGTAAATTACACATTAATTATATATTTATTATCCTTATAATCTCAATGACTTCTTAACAAGTGTTTTCAATTCGTATTTGACAAACAAGTTTTAAATTCAATAACTACTAATTAAAAATCAATCAACTTAATATGAATACTTAATCTCATACTCAACAATAGTAAATAAAAATAAATTAATTACCATTAAAATTAAATTATAACACATATATATTATATAATAAAAATGAAGTTAGTCTATATATAAATTCAATAAAATAGAAATGATTTTTTTTTTCTATATTTAGTTGATATAATGGTGTAAGAAAGAAAAAGAGAGAATGAGTTAACCTTATTAAAGTTTTGGTCCTCATTTTTTTAAGTTAATATTTAAACATTCACAAATTTTAAATAACACCAAATAAAAGTACGATATACGTATTATAAAGTGCCATGATAAAATATAGAAAAAAAAATTAAAGAATTTATAGATATTGATTAAGTATTTAGGGGAAAAAATGTTTGTGTGTTGTTGTTTTATTTTAAATTCGATGGCTATAACATTGTTATTTCAAATATTGGGCAGTTTCAATAGAAAAATGGGTTTTCATTTTCAAATATTAGGATTTTTTATTTTAATTCAAAAAAGTTATGTTTTCACCTAGAAAATGTTTCATGGAAAACCTCTTAAAAATAATTTTAAAAACATTATTTCATGAAAATGTTACTTTTAGATATAAATTTTTTTATATCTTTTATTCCCAAAATTGTTCCATTTTAGTGGGTATACAACTTTTATTCCTATAGGGTATGAAAAATATACTATTGTAAAAATGTGAAAAATTATTTTAATCAATTATAATTTTCAATTTAATTTTAATTATTTAAAAAAAATTGTATTTCCAGTATCAAAATTAAGCAAATAAGTTTGTAGGCATGTTTAAAAGTATCATTTCAGTTATAATGTTCTTAAAAAAAGTTAATTACTGAGATCAAAACTTAAAGAAACGGCATATTTAATAAAGGTAGATTTGTTCTTTCCTTTGTGTTTCACAACCGTAATTAAAGATTTTGATGATTATATTATTTCAAAAAACAACCTTAATTTATATTGGAGATGATAAAAATATCTCTGTTTAAGGGTATTTGTATACAATGAATAACTAAAATTTATGTATATTTATTATTTTGAAATAGTGAATATTTTAATATTAGTTTATAAATGAATTGATGTAGGTATTATATGAGGATTTATTATGTAAAGAATTAAAATTGAAATTTAATTTAAATGAATTTAATCAAAATTAAAATTAATTTATATTTTATTATGTTAAATTTAATTAAAATTAAATTTTACTTTATATTTAATTTAACTTATATTATATATTATATATTTTTAATAATTTTATTTACATATTTTTTAAAAAATTCTATATATATTTTAAATATATGCGGATATGCACATATATTTTTTAAACATTATTCATGCATGACCTGTATAAAACCTGATAAGTAATTATCCCTAACTAAGTACGTAAATAGTTGTTTCAAAGGAATTATTAGATAATAAAATTGATGTGTACATAAATTTTGAAAAAAATTATGCCATACCTTTTCTTATTTCAACAAATATTACTCAAAACGTATTAGATATTTAAAAAAAAATGAACGTTTTTTATTCATTTAATGATTAATAAAAATAGCTATTAATTTTTTTTGTAAACTTGTTTTTTTAAGTTAACTTTATTCCTTATATGGAAAAAAATAGACATGCATTTTACAATATAATTTCTGCCATAAAGAGTAATGACAAAGCGTCCAATGAAAAAGAACATCAATCAAAGCCAAAAGTTACAATAAGCCATAAAATATTAGTCACTACAAAAAAAAAAAAAATCTAAATCAACGATAAAAGCAATGTAAAACAATAAACAAAGAGAAATAATAATTTCAGTTTGTCTAATCAAAATCAAATTTGACATATTTAATTTGTAAGAACTAGAAACAAACAAAATGTTCTTGATGAAAAATATAATTTAGCTTTTAAATATTTTTCATCTGTATAATGGAGTTTAACATAATTGCTAACTTAAACCAATTTGATATGATTTTATCTTTATCGGAACAATGGCCAAAAATAGATACATTTCTTTTTAAGAACTAAAGGTATTTTTCGATGAAATATAAAGAATATAATGTAGAATTTATAAAACTATCAATTAAGGATTAAAAACACATTTTAAAAGATTAATTATGTATATGAGAAAGAAGAATATTATTTATATTGAAAATATGAAAGAGAAAAAGTGTGAAAAAATGTATTTAATTTTATAGGAAGATGCATAAAGATTGAAGGTGGTGATGGATGATTATAAATAAGGAAGAGTTTTCAGAGTGGAATGGCAGCCATTGCTACCATATTTGTTTGTTTCACAGCATCTTCGTCTTCTCCCTTTCTCACTAGATTCGCCTCGCGTTTCCACTTCGCCGCATTCCCTCTTCGTTCTCCGGCCAGGAAACTCATGTCGCAAACTCTCCCACGTGCCACTCTCGGTCTCACACATCCTTCTAATATCGAAACCCCCAAGGTCAAAACTCGTTAAGATATACTTTCTCCCTCAATCTTCCGTCCCCATATATTGTTTAACTTTGCATTTGCTTTAACGATTCAAAAGCTGATCACTTTTGGATTTTTTAGTTGTGGGGATTTACTTTCGATTTTACTTTTTTGGTTCTGTCAATTTAAGTTTGGATTTCATATGTATTCGTGTATTTGTTTTTAATATTCTTTTTGTATTTGTGTGTTTAATTGGCGTTATGCTGAAAATGCGTGTTTTGTGTTTGTGGAAATTCGCGGAAGATCTGTTTCACTGCTAAGGATGTTGATGTGACGGAATGGAAAGGGGACATTCTAGCAGTGGGTGTTACGGAGAAAGATTTGGCTAGAGATGAAAAGTCGAGGTTTGAGAATGTGATCTTGAACAAGATCGACTCAAAATTGGGTGGTATATTAGCTGAAGTCTCTTCCGAAGAGGATTTCTCTGGCAAAGTTGGTCAATCAACTATTATTAGAATTTCAGGACATGGATCAAAGAGGGTTAGCTTGATTGGTCTTGGACAGTCACCTTCCACTCCTGCACCTTTTAAGGGTCTTGGCGAGGCCGTAGTGGCAGCGGCCAAGTCTTATCAAGCAAGCAGTGTTGCCGTTGTTCTTGCCTCTTCTGAAGGGCTCTCCGCACCATCAAAGCTTAGCACTGCTTATGCAATTGCGTCTGGTATTGAATTTGCGGTTTGTATTTGTTTGAAATGTATTGAAACCTGTGATTTTGTAGTTACGCTTGACGATGTGTGTCCTTGAAATGTGCCAGGGGCTGTGCTGGGATTATTTGAAGATAATAGATACAAGTCAGAAGCAAAAAAACCAACGCTTCAGTCCGTTGACATTATTGGTCTAGGGACGGGACCTGAACTGGAGAAGAAACTTAAGTATGCAGGAGATGTTTCTTCTGGAGTTATCTTTGGAAGGGAGCTTGTAAATTCTCCTGCTAATGTGCTCACACCAGGTTCATATGGCATTTTGAATGTACATGATATGATATATGATATATTGTTTCTAGTCCTTGCAGTTGTTGGGCAGACAATTGTCCAGTTTCATATCTGTGAGGGAATTATGGCTCTCTAAAATTGATCTTTGCTTGGTAATTTGTTTATCTCAGGGGTGTTGGCAGAGGAGGCAGCTAATATTGCTTCTACCTACAGTGATGTTTTCACTGCAACAATATTAAATGCTGAACAATGTGCCGAACTGAAAATGGGGTCCTATCTAGGTGTTGCTGCAGCCTCGGCAAATCCTCCTCATTTTATCCATCTATGTTACAAACCACCGAGTGGACCTGTCAATGTCAAGTTGGCTTTAGTCGGAAAAGGTTTGACTTTTGACAGGTAATTATTTGACGTATTCATTCTTTTATTTTATCTGTAACTCAATCACGGACAAACTGGTATTATAACTTCAATCTGGCATGACATAATTTCAAGTGGTTATAATGCTGTAGCTTCATAACTGGGGTTTTCCCTTGTGATCATTTGGTTTGGTTCCAGTATTATAACTTCAATACAAGACTGATCAATTGAAACAGCTTTTCCCTCGCGTATCTTGCATGTTTTTGATTCTGGTCTTATAATATCAAATAGTTGTAAAGTTTATGCTGATGCTCTCGTGGTAGATAAATCTTTCATACGAGATATCAATTATACTGCTTCACTGTTCCCACCTCTATATTGAGTGTGTTTGGCAAGACATTTTTAGTTAACTTGAACAAAATTTTTGTCATCAGCAGCATATTTTAAGATTCTACTTGAAGCAGCTTTTGAGTATATAACATTTCTTTATTTTCCATTTTTATCTTCAAAACTTTAATCAAATTTATATTTATTATTACCTTCAATATTTCATGGTTTGTTTTGATGATTACATGATTTATCCTATTTTTTGGTTTTTTAATAAATACCTATTCTGCAAACAAAATGAAATAATAGTTCAAAACATACTAAAAAACTATAATTACTTTAAAGTATATACATTTACAAAGTAAAAAATTATGTAAGCACATTTTTTTATGTTATTATACGTCTATGAACTAGTTAAACTATTTATTTACCGAATGCTTAAGTTAGCTTAATCATTTTTAGCTTTCAATTAAGAATTAACTTTTTAGCTTTTGAATAGCTTATTAGGTACTTTTGTCAAACATATTCATTATAAATTCTGAGTCCTCATTATTGAATAAGAGTGTTTTTTAAAGTTATTTTTATCCTCATTAAGCCACATTAGACACGACTTCTCCTGCATTGAACATTTAGTATAGTTTTTTTATTTATAATTTGATATTCCTTTTAAATTCTCTTTCTGTAAATTAATTTCAGTTTTTGATTGGATTTTGATAGGTACAAAGGGAAGGTTTACAGTAGAAGGAAAACTGTATGATTTAATTTATTGTATGATAGACAGATAAAAGTTTTAACAGTCTGTAAGGTAGTTACTTGTCTGTAGTTAGTTGCATGTGACTTCTATAAAGTCAGAATGGATAGTTTTAGCAGTTTCTATCTTTATTTTGTAACTTGTGAAGGTTAGGGAGGGAGAGTATGGTTCTCTCTAATAACCAGAAAGTTTTATGTTGTTTGGGTCCTCTCTTCATAGGAAATTCAGTGAATGCTATATTACATTTTACAGTTTAACTAAGTTCAGTCGTATAGGTCTGTAATACCTATTAGATTTCATCATTAAATCTTTGATGCATTGCAATATTGTGTCAGACAAACTAAAATTTAAGATTATTGTAATCTTGGTCAATCTTTATTTGAATTTGTATTCAATTTTTTATGGCACTGCAAAATAACGTGTCTCAATGTTAGTAATATATTTTCATAATTTCTTCCACAATGTTAAAAGTTTTGTCTTTTTAATTCATTTGTTTTGTTCGTTATTATGATGAAACATTATTTTCCTTAATTTGTATTCTTGTGATGTGTGCATATTATCAGTGGTGGCTACAACATCAAGACTGGACCTGGCTGTTCAATTGAACTCATGAAATATGATATGGGTGGTTCGGCTGCAGTTTTAGGCACAGCTAAAGCACTTGGTCAAATCAAACCTCCAGGGGTGGAGGTCAGTCATTTATATCCTCTGTCATGACTTTTTCTTTCCACAGAATAGCATTGGACTTGATTGATTAACATATAAGCCTCTTCCTGTGTCTTTCAATCTTCCAATGTTACGTTAAGGCTTTACTTAAGGGTATTGATGATGGGTAGGATGTGTCAAATCATGGCTCATATACATAAAACCGAGTGCAATTTATTTCTGTCGTAGGCTCAGCTAATGTTTTCCATAATGAACCTATGGAATGAGTTTTCATTCTGGTAGCTAATTTCCTGTAGTTTGATTTATAGAGTTCTGATGGATATTGTGTAGTGTCTTTTGTGGTGTAATAATAATAATGCATGCGTTGCCCAAATTTAAAGATCCTGCATGTGCAGGTTCATTTTATTGTTGCTGCTTGTGAGAATATGATAAGTGGAACAGGTATGAGGCCTGGAGATGTTGTCACAGCTTCAAATGGAAAAACTATTGAGGTGAGAGTTTCGTTTTTTTTAGTTTGTAGATTTAGTACACTGAGTTTAACCTTTCGTGTCATACTTAATCATGTTATTTGGTCGTTTTGGTTCTGTTTCAACCATTACTTTGCTTTAATTCCTATTTTGCAAACCAACATATCATATGGTCCAATGGTAATAGTTATATAATGATGAGTGAAAATGTAATTGGTGCTTCTCGGAATATTTTATTTGAACATTTGAATGAAAGGCATTAGCTATATCCATTTGAGGTCCCTTGAATTGTTAATCGTGTCTTGGGATGGAAACTACTACTATCATTTTCAGTCAGTCACTGTTGCAAACCTATTTTGGCTACATCTGGTACTAACTGTAAAAAAACATAAATGTAAATATATGTACATGATGCAACTTATAATCAATGAATAGGAGTTTTGACATCTATGATTTATTTAACAGAGCATGTGTAGTAGCTCTACCTTATTTTGTTATTAAGGATTTGATGGACTTAACATCTTCTGTAGGTTAACAACACTGATGCTGAAGGTAGACTTACTCTGGCAGATGCTTTGGTATATGCTTGTAACCAAGGTGTTGAAAAGGTATAACCTTATACAGCTACGCATTTACTTTTTTAAGCCTGTAATCTCCCCGTAAATCATAAAAGCTCCAGGTATCTCTCCCAAAAAAATGGCTTAGCATTTAATAGTTTTTGTATGCTTCATGGATGGTGATTAATTATTTTTTAAAAGAGTTAGAGAAATTGTTATAAACATTATAATTTGTCTGGCTGAAATAAGAAATCAAATAGCTGATGAATATGCATATTCTTTAAAATTATCTGGGTAAGTTGAATCCTGTTTACAAAAATTGGAGAAAAGTGCTGACTTGGCATCTTGTATTTAGAAACTTATACCCTGTTGCCTTATTTTGATTTTGGTTTCAATTCTCTCAAGCTTGAAAATTGTTTTTTAGAATGATGCTAATAGGTTGGTCAACTGTTCTTCAGATTATTGATTTGGCAACCTTGACTGGGGCCTGCGTAGTTGCTCTTGGACCCTCAATCGCAGGTAATTATAAAGTAGAAAATAATGTGTCGTTCATGGAGTTGAGATTTTAATGGACTGCATACAAATATTTTCTTGTGAGAGGACCAATGTTTTAGTCAGCAATGGAAGCACTTAAAATTAGTACTGCTTTGGGAAAATAGAAGAAATAAGTTCTAGGAGACGCTGGGCCTTAAAGATATATCTGTGAAAATACTTCCGATTGATTACTATTGAAAACTTTGTTTTTGAAGGCGTGTTTACACCCAGTGATGAACTAGCAAAGGAAATTTTTGAAGCTTCTGATGTGAGTGGGGAGAAACTATGGAGGCTGCCATTAGAGGAAAGTTACTGGGAATCAATGAAATCCGGAGTGGCTGACATGGTGAACACTGGTGGTCGACAAGGTGGTGCTATTATTGCCGCCCTCTTCTTAAAGCAGGTTTGCATTTCAGCTTAATAATGATATAAATCCTGTTTTTTTCTCCTCAAACTTGTTGGGAAGTGATGACTAATTATATATAATTAGTCCAATGACCATTTTCTCACTCTGGTTCTCCAAAGGCCATGTAAACTTTGACAGCAGACAAGAAGTGGTCCACTTAAAGTGCATGCAATGGCACAAGAAAGCATAATAAACTCATACAAACCATTTATTCAAGGGGAATTATTACAGTAAAAAAGATAGCTGCATTCTAAATATAGACAATGTGTATTTCTTATTGTCTGTCTTCTTGTTGTGTAGTCTTTTTGCACATTTATTTCAGGGGTTTTCTGAAACAATTTCCTTTTGCAGTTTGTTGATGAAAAGGTTCAATGGATGCATATTGACATGGCTGGTCCTGTGTGGAATGACAAGAAACGTTCAGCAACAGGATTTGGCATTGCTACTTTAGTGGAATGGGTTTTGAAAAATGGTTTAAATGCTCACTGAAATCATTCAAATCTTGTTCATGGCGGGTGAAGCTCTCATCTTGTAATGTTTCTGCTTCAATGGAATTTTTCGGTTTGGTTTGGTTTGGTTATAATGATATGAATAAGTTATTCGAAGGGAAGGAAATTGTGGTCGGTGAGCCATGTTTCAGTGTATTTAAACTTTTCTTTTAATACAAGAAACTTTTTTGGTTTATAATGGCCTCTCATAGTTTGGTTTTTCTGCCCCGTGAATTTTGGCTATAAAAATTTATGAATTTTATATCTTATTTAATGCATATTTTTAAAATTATATAATATTTAATCATTTTAAGGTGTAATTATTATTATTATCATTATTGTTTTACTAAAGGTACTTGTGGATTACAAAAATAAATTAGCAGGATGACAAGGAGCATAGATTATAATGACGATGTAAATAAATATGTTAAGAATGAGTGGTGTATTTAATTTGAGTCTGAAAAGACTAGAGAATAATAAGTCTATATCTCAATTTCAACAAATCTATTTTATAATTTTGGATGTTTTTTTTTTAAGGATTATACATAGTTCTCATGGTGACCCAACTAACACTAAAAGAGAGTTGAGTTTATCACAAATCATCTGTTTTCTTTCTTAATGATTTTTAATATTTGTGTGAAGATTTTATAAAACAAAATTAACATTATTCTCTCTCTCTCTCTCTCTCTCTCTAAATTTACAGATTTATATAAATAATAGAAGAAAATCCAAAATAAAAATAAGATGATAATATCATAGCATAAAAATATTATATAATGTCATAATATATGTAGAGAACTAAATATATCTTTTGTATTTCAAAATAAAAACTTTAAATTTTGGCCACTGTAATTTTTTTCAATTTAAAAAAAAAATTAATATTTAGTCCCCACAATATAGTAATATTCTTTAATTATCTGGTCCAACAGAATAATAGTACATCCAGTGCATGTTAACTTATGTGGTATCATGAGGGTCTATATATATACACCTAGTTTATGAACCACTACATTAAGTATGGGGATTTCACATAATGCAATTAAATTTTAGGTTTGGTTTATTAAATTCATAGACTGTGTGATACATTTAAGTATTTTTAATTTAGTTATTATTTTTATTAAGTATTTAGAAATGTTATATTTTTTATTTAAATTTTTATCGTTCAATTTTTATTTAATCAAATGTGATTATTATTTTACTTTACACGTGTTAAAAATAAAAAATTTTATGATTTGGTATTTTATATCCACTGTATTATTTTTATATTAACTATATCTTTTTACATCACGTATTATTTTTTATTAACTATATTATTATTTTATATTAATTATAAATCTTTTTCTGTAAACAAAATAATAACATAAGAAAATAATGATGAATAAAAATAATGTATTAAAATGAAATCACATTTTTAATAAATTTTATCATATTTATATACTCTTTTTTTCAAGAGATAATATTTTAGTTCTTTTATTACAAGTTGTTATTGTTTTTGTCTTAATTTTTCTTTCTTTTACTTGGATTCTTCTTGTTCTGAAACAATAACCTAACCAACATAAATTAGAAACTTACAATAAAAAAGTTTCATATAAATGTTTAAAATTTTACAGAAAATGAAGTAAGAAACTTTCCCTTTTTCAAAAAGCAAGAAAAAAAAGTGAAGCTTGTCTCTTTATTATTTTGGTTGGGTAGGAAGAATGGAACTTGTAAAATGGAAGAAGCCATGGCACAGAACCTTACCACCCTAACTTCATTTCACACATACAATGCGAGATCAAGTTCTTCTTTACTTCACACCTACCAAAATAAATAAATAAAAAGGAAAAAGGAAAAAAGGAAAAGAAAAGATCACCCTTTTTTTTCCTGTCTGGTGTTTTTTTGTTGAAAGGGTGTTTCTGTGACAAAGATTATATATTATATCTATATAAGACCATGACATCCTGTTCAGCATTTGTTCTTTCTTGAAGCATTCCTTATTCTCTTAAATCAATCAGCTATGAAGTAGAGAGAAGAAGAGAGAGAGAAGAAAAAATGAGTGTATCATTGACTGTGATGACTTTCAATCTCCATGATGATGAGCCACATGACAGTCCTAATACGTGGGAGAAGAGAAGAGATTTGTGCATAAGCGTTGTTACCAATCACTCACCCATCATCCTTTGCACCCAACAAGGTTTCTCTTATTGATTTCCATCTGGGGTTGCTCAAAATGCTTGCTTTCCTGCTTTTTTCTGCGATTTGGGTTATGATTTTCTTAGATTATTCTTGATCCTTCTGGATGAAGCTTGCTTTGAATATACAAGTTCTTTGTCGGCAGAAATGCGGTTTTTTTAAGGCTGGGGTGATATTCATTGTTTGATTTCAAGATTTATGCTTTGTTTGTGTATCTTGTATTCCCTTTCTCCTCTGATTGATTGATCTGGATTTGTTTATTGGATGTTATGTTTTCTGTTTCTCCTTTTATAACTGTGATTCAATTTACTCATCCTCTTCGTTGTATTGATGTTCATCTGGGTTCAGGAGTGAAAACACAATTGGATTTTCTCCAGCAGGGTTTGCCAGGTGAAGAACCTTTTCAACAAGTTGTTCTTAAGCTTTTGAAAATATTAATTTATGTCCTCAATTTTATTGCACGCATATTGTGGTACGAGCATGCTTTGTATCTTATGACATAATGCACGATCCATAGGCCGTAGCCAGGGCCTTGTTGAAGGATTATATAGTATGGCTGCTGGTTATGAAGAGAAATATCTCAACAAGGGCATCATATTGCTTAAATCTGCATAAATTTTAAGTAAGCTACTGCTTGCTACGCAGATGTTCTAATGTGATGTCTGTCAAATAATTTTTTTTGTTTTGTTAAAATGACTGAGTATTTATTAAAAAGAGTCAATAGGTTACATAAGTTAATATTCTCACTAGAATAAGAATCTACATCTGTAAATAGGCAGATACGTTCAAAGTTGTTTTGTTTAAATTCAAGGGGGAGTGAAAGGGAAGTGTTAAAAATTTATTAAGATTTCACTTGTTATAAAATGCCAAAATGATCAAAATATCTGAAATTTCGGTGAAAAATCTCATAGATAAGTGTAAGCATAGCTATGTATTAGTTGTTTCAGGTAATATAGCAATCTTTCTCCTGTGACTTCTTTATTTTTCTTTTATCATTTGGTTCTGTTTTTTGAACACGAGGAAAGTTTTGGCTCAAGTTGACTGGCTTGTGAACTGCAAGAAAAGCAAACGATGAATTAAATCCTAGGAAGAATATGAGAATACTGTTATCGTAACATTGTGGTTATCAAGCATATTTATAAACTCAGCGAAACTTGGCTAAAATTGGAAACTAGCTATATTAAGGAAAAATAATGCTCTTCACAAGAATGATACCTAGGATTGTGTCTTTCAATTACCCTTGAAAATCTAGTTTGGTTGAGGTGAACTTACAAGATAAAAGTAACTTCGATTGTGTTCTGTGTAAAGGTACAAGCTTGATATAAAAGGGCGATTTTTGAATACCAGCGGCAGTGCTTGTTGTTCATTTTCGTTTACTTGTATTCAGCACTGACTAATATCACCGTTAGACATTATAAATTCACTTGTTTTTCATGTAAGCAATTCCATTTAAGTATTTTTTGTACTTTCTTTGATAAAAATACTCAGGTTATGATCAGTTTGGGATATCACGAAAAGGGCCCCAAGACACTACTGACGAGCATTGCACCATCTTCTATGATAAGGAAAAGGTACAAGATTTCTTTCAGTATTGTTGGTATTATTTTTTGTTTAACCGGCTGTAGAACTAACTGGTTTGTAAATTTCTTCCCCTTAAATAAAGGTCGAGCTTCTTGAAGGTGGAACCTTTTGGTTGTCCGAGTCTCCCTCTGTTCCTGGAAGCATTTCATGGGGTTCTGAAGTTCCTTGCATTGCAACATGGGCTATATCCTTATGATTTAGAAATGAAATTACAGATTCAATCAATTGTATTCAAACTTTGTTTCACTTTTGTTGCACAATCTTTGGATCACTTGGTTCCTTGACATCATGTCCACACATTTCAACTGAAAGGAGTTGAGCCTCCTGGATTCTCATTCCAGATAGTAAATACAAACATGGACGAGTTTAGTCCTCGTGCCCGCCGGCGAAGTGCTTTGCTTACATGGCAGCACATTGCATCCTTACCCCCTAGCCTACCAGTAGTGTACTGTGGAGGATTTAATACACAAAAGGAATCAACTACTGGACGCTTCCTTCTTGGAAGATCAAGGTAGTTTCTTACTGCATATACTTCCTTCCAATTGCTTGTTATCATCAATATCAATTATTTTGTTGCTCATTTACACTGGATTTGTGAAGAGATACATACACACAGAGTATTGTAGAATAGTTTGTAACTTGTGTATTTATGTAACTGAGTGCAGAGAACATGGTGTTGTTGGTGATATGAGGGATGCATGGCCTAGTGCTCGTAGGAGAAAAAATGTTGACCTAATCCGTACTTATCATGGCTTCAAGGGTACTTTTTCCTGTGATTTTAATACTAGGAATTTGTTTTTGACATGACAAGTCTCTTACTCAGCAATATCTGGTGTTATTATCAGGTGACAAACAAGGAACCCTTGAATTCTTGAAGCTAATTTTTAGAGCTCTTTGCCTCTGCTGGGATCGCCAAACACAGGATCTTCACATTGATTGGATCCTTTTCAGAGGTAGATCTCTGATTCCTGTATCTTGTGAAGTGGTAAATGATAACATTGATGGGTATTATCCATCATCACATTTTCCTATATTTACCGAGTTTATGCTTCCTCGCACTGTAAGAATGCTAGAATCACCTGTACAAGAAGATACCTAATATTTTTTACTTCCCTCCATCATGTCTTTCATAGTGTAGTGTTATTGAGGAGAAGAGTATTCAAGTATGAAAATGTGGACACATCATTATCAGCAGAATTTGTTAGGATCATCTGTTGAAACACATATTTCATTTGCTTCTGATTTTAGAATGTTGTGATATTTATGATGTGTGATGTGAGTCTGTGGCCACTCCAAAATGTGAATGGATTAAATGACATCAGAAACTATGTTTGTTTATACATTCATAGAGTGTCTGCATTTTTTCCTACCCAACCACCCTCTTCTATTGTCTATTCAACTAATTCATACAACTTTGTCTTCAAAGTTTGAAAGTGTTTGCTGTTAATGTATTCAGATTCTTCATATTCTAATAATAGCTATTCCTTTTAATTTTATTCATGTCATTAAATACTAAGGATTCGGTAATAATTACTTGTTTACAGTTATGCTAAATAAAATTACATAATGTGTTGTTGCATGCTGCATCTGTACCAGTTAAAACTTATAGGGGTAGTATCTCATCACCTCTTTATACTGTCTTTGTATGAAAACTTTTGAACTCAATGAAATAAGCTAAGATGACTTATTTGGAGTTTTTCTATAAGAAATAAATTTTAATTCTAATTCAATCTTATAAAATTGTTTTGTAAAGTTATATTTGTAGTTATTATCTTTTTCATGTTGAAACATATATATCAACGTAAGACTAACTATTAATGGTAGTTTGATAATGAGTGATTAATGGTAGTTTGATAATGAGTGATACGATAAGTTTAAGGAACAAAACAAATTTTGATGGGATAAACTTTGGATGATTTTGATATCTTGTTAAAAAATAGATTTTATGTCTAATTTAATCTTATAAAATTGATTGGTTTGTAAAGTGAAATTTGTATATGTAAATTTGTTTTATCTATCAAAAAGATTAAATTTAAATAATTTTTAAAATAATGAAATTTTTACAGTGAAACAAAGAAATTTTAAGTGGCACTGAAATTAAAAGGCAAAAATTGAAAATTTTGTTTTCTGGTTTTCTTGTGAACTGTCATGTTGAAGTTTTTGTTATTCTTTCTGTACATCGCTTTACCTTTGTATTCTTTTGCTTTTTATTTTTATCTCTTATTCCTTTTTTCATCCTTCTTTTGGACACTCTTAACACCTTTTCATCTTTTTTCTATACTTCTCTTCTTCCCTCAGTCTTCTTTTGTAAGATAAAAACAACTCATGGAGGCCTAATTTATAAAGATTTACTCATTTAACTTTTAAAGATTGATTTAATTTTATACACAAATTACTTTTTAAAGTTATTTTATTTTATTCTCGTGTAAAATCTTATAGACAAATCTAAAAAATAATTTATTCTTTTATTTTTCAACCTGAGTTTAAGAAATAAAATCCAAATCATATATTTGGCCAGAGAGGATGAGGTCGACAAGTGCAATTTTTTACCTCTAAAAGAACAACTTCAAGTTAAACTAAAACTTCTACACAAAAGAAATGCATCCTCATGAAAAATGATATAAAAGTAGAAATTAATATTTCATGAATAAATTAAATAGATTTTTCGTTTCCAAATTATTATAAAAAATAGTATTTTATTTCTAAATTAAATTAAAAAATATTTCGTCTTTAAATTAAGTTATAAGATATTTTGTTTTTGCTTTTTATGTTTTTTTCAACAAATAACACGTGAATGTTATATTCTAAAATTCTGTTTATAAAAAAGAATTCACATGATGTTTATAAAATGTAGAGACTAATATATTTTAATTTCATTTAAAAGTTAAACATAAATTTTTAAAATAATGTAAATATTAAATATTTTATAATTTAATTTAAAAATAAAATAAGTCCTTTTATAATAATTTAGAAACAAAAACATATATTTATCACATTATACAAATATGGGTGAGAAGTTACAGTCTTTTGCTAATTTGGGTTCCAAGTTGAATCTAATCAGCTAATAAATTTTGCTAATTTACCATCACTAGGTTTGATATAATTATTGAAATAATAATTACAAAAAATAATAAATAAAGGATCCTGCTAAGTATCCTAAAGACACTGTTTAAAGTATAATTAATGATCATTAATTTTATTATATTTATGTTAAAATTTGAAATAATTAATTTCATTATTTAAAATTGATTCCATTGAAATCTGAAATAATTAACTTCATTAAATAAAATAATATAAATTCATATAACAGTTTTTTAAACACAAAACAGCGACAATTTCTAAATGTTATTTAGAAGACAAAAGTGCTCATAAATGTTATATAACTAATAATTTATTTAATGCACAAAAAGAAGTATTAACAAAAAAAGTTAATATTGTTATAACATCCATTTTAATAGTTTTAGCATTATTATAGAAACATCACATACTCAATAAAATGTTACTATAATTATCTAAACATAATCATAACACCATATACAAAGAGTTTCTAAAGCTAAAAGTGTCTATTCAGAGGGTAAAGTTTTTTTAGGATATATTTTCAAAATATCAAATATAAATATGAACTAGTCTTATGGTCTATATATCAATATCATCGCTGCCTAACACCTGTTCCACTGAAATATCATCCTCTATTCACATTAATTAGGTGATCATTGCAAGAGAGAAACACAAGCAAACATACAAACAAAACAGAAGGATAAGCTAATTTTACCAAATAAATAAACACACAATTTAGATTAATAATATAACAATTACACTCTCAAATCAAACAAAACATAAGTATACACATAAACTGTAGACTTGACCATTTGGGTACATATATTGATATCAGACTTTGGTGAGTTTTGCACTTGTAGTGGTGAAATAGTTTGCACACCTAAACTACAACACAATGTTAGTCCGTCAATCACTTATGACCAAGGAACAACCTATAGACTAGGACATTCTGCTACTCTTCATGATATAACTCTTCATTCTGCACTTGAGATTAGATGATTATTGGAATGCAAAGATAAAGCCCTAATATGGAATTCCTACATCAATACATACACTACTAACAACTACAAGAACTTTCCTTTAGAATTTCTTTCACAACATTATTTAACTATACATACAACCATGTTTACAAACCATAAACTTTAACATTTCCATACAAGTAAGCATTAAATCTACATAAACCAGTTCAACCAAACAAGCATTAGAAAATGCAGAAAACATGAAATAACATTGAAGCAGATTGTGTTCCGAGTCAGGTATGGCACCCAACGAATCAAACCTCTCGCCTAATGAGCCAAACCTCTTGAATTAGGAAGAAAAGATCCAGGACCTATAAGGGAGAAATGGCGCTCAACGTCAAAAAATACCACTCAATGCCTAAAAAACAAAGCTCACTATTTTTCCAGCGTTCTGCGCAACACAAGGCTGCTCAAAGCCACACCAGAAACCAAAAACTTTGATTCTTGATTTGATTACTTCAAAAACATGTATAAACATCATATTGAATACTAATTTGCTCAATTGGCCAACAAAAGATCAAACCAATAACAATTGAAAATCCAAACAACAACTCAGCATACCAAATGATCAAATTTCAACAATACACAAAGCTAACCAAGTCCTAAATGACATAAACTCGGACTCCTAACATCAAGCTCATTCAATGAACAATTCTCACAAAATTTCACTAGTCAAACCATAAATTTTAGACCAATTTCCAACAAGCACTTGGAAATTTTATTACCAAACCAAAGCTCAATAGCAAAAAGACCAATAAAAACAGAAATTCTATCATTCTTAGATCATGAAAAAAAATCAATTTCAATCAACAAGTTACTTATAACAAGAATTCAACATACCAAACTATTAATTCAACATGTCACACAAACATTATCATGGAACTCAAAACAAATGAATAAGAAATAAGAAAACTTAGAAAGAAAGTAAGAAGTTCTAAAATAACAAAGAGAAATTGTATATGTTTATATAATAAAACTTTTTAATTGAAATTCTATTTATAGTTTTGAATTTTTATAATAAAATAAGTGAGTTTTATTATTTAGAATATCCTATCATTTTTAATAATTTATTTTTTAGACTTTCACATTATTTGTACGGTTTTTATTTCTTTTTATAGTTTGTCTTTCATTTTAATGTTGCTAAAAATTAAAATACAATTAAACGTGAAAAAAAAACTTAAATTAAAAAATAAAATATTTTAGAAAGCCGTTGATTTTTTGTTTGAAAATCAATTATAACTGAAAAAACAAAAATGATATTTTTTTCTTTAGAAACTATTATATGAATTTATATTATTTTAATTAATATAATTATTCATATTAAAAAGAAGATGAAATCAGGTTCATTAATTATATTTTACACAGTAAGCATTCGCCATAAAAGAAATATTAGATTATTTATGATAAAAAGAGTGTAGAAAAGTAAAATGTGGATGATGCAGTGTAATTAGATTAATAAGTGGGAGTGAGAAGTTAATTGTTCCAAACATGGAGGAGGGTTCGTTAATCACCGTTAAAACATCGTAATCCATTCAGTGCCGCACGTCATCATCTCATTCATGTTCATGGCTTGGTTTGTGTCTCAACTACTTCTTAAAAAAAATACCACATTTGTATTCTAACCAACAAAACCAAAAAAAAAAAAAATCACCACAGAACAGAACACGGCAAGAGAAAGAGCGTGTCTTGGTCGGAAACAATGGCGAGGGAGCCTCTGGCTCGTGACCTATGCATCTATGTCTGCATCTGCATTTTACTCATTGCCCACCAAAGTTCCTGTTTTTACCTCCCTGGTGTTGCACCTGAGGATTTCTGGAAGGTTATTCCTTTTTTCTGTTCCTCCAAAATCTAATCTTTTTAACCAGATTAGTCTGTGCATTATTATTTCTTTCCCTGTTCAGTTTCACGTTAGATCAGTTATGGATCACGTATACTTTTTACCTTGCTGGTTGAAGATTCTTGCTTTATTCATTTTCATTTGCCGAGGTGATGAACAATTTAGAATGTGTGATGAGAAATGATTTGGATCAGTGGTCAAAAATAGTGAGAGAATCACCATGTTTTGATGGCTAGTTTATACCAATCATCATTCCTTCACGCATTCTTTGACAGATTATTCTCCTAATCAAATCAACGCATTGGTGATCACCCAGAGTAACATGGAATGATTTGTTGTAGTTTGTGACATTTATTGATTATCATGTTGTGTTCAATGGTGACAGGGAGATCCATTGAGGGTGAAAGTGAACAAACTGTCTTCCACAAAAACACAGCTTCCTTATTCATACTATTCACTGCCTTATTGTCGTCCGAAACGCATTGTTGACAGTGCTGAAAATCTGGGGGAAGTTCTTCGGGGTGACCGCATTGAAAACTCACCCTATGTGGTTGGTTTAAATATTTTGGGCAGGTTCTAGTTTTCTACCTTCTGTTTATTACGTTTCACAACTGAAATATTGAAGTCTTTTAATTCTCGCAGTTCAAGATGAGAGAACCGCAGCTGTGCAATCCTGTTTGTCGTATAATTCTCGATGACAAAACGGAAAAAGATTTCAGGGAAATGATAGATGATGAGTATCGGGTGAACATGTGAGGCACTAATGACCCTGAAGCTTATATCTCATGAAAACATTGTTGTGGAAATAATGTCTCTGACAAAAGGGTATTTTATTATTCTTGCATTGTTGCAGGATTCTAGACAATCTTCCTTTGGTTGTTCCTATAAGAAGGCTTGATCAGGAATCTCCCATGGTGTATCTCCATGGCTTCCTTGTCGGTATTAAGGGACAGTATTCTGGAGTATGTAGAAGCTAACTGAGTACTTTCTGATACTTTGTAACCATTATTGTTATTTCCTCTTAACCTCTTGTAACTGTTGATAGATCAAAGAGGAGAAGTATTTCATCCACAACCACTTAGCATTTGTGGTTAAGTATCACACTGATCAACAGCTAGGATTATCAAGGATTGTAGGATTTGAGGTTAAACCATTCAGGTTGTGTTGTGATTCTTTTCCACGTAGTTTTGTGATAATCTGTTAATTTTACCTTGTATATTGAAATTTTTCCTATGAATTCAGCGTAAAGCATGAGTATGAAGGAGAATGGAATGAGAACAAGACCCGCTTAACCACCTGTGATCCCCATGCCAAAAGGCTGGTCACTAGCTCTGAATCTCCCCAAGAGATTAAAAGCAAGAATGAAATAATTTTCACCTATGATGTTGAGTTCGAGGTTAGTTACCACCAGAATTCACAGCACTTGAAGTGCCAGTGAGAATTGGGTTTGGATGCTGATTTTATCTTCCTTGGTGGAATTTTTTTATCTTGTAGGCAAGTGATGTGAAGTGGGCATATCGGTGGGATACCTATCTTCTAATGGCGGATGACCAGATTCACTGGTTTTCAATAGTGAACTCTCTGATGATTGTACTTTTTCTTTCGGGCATGGTGGCAATGATAATGTTGCGGACACTGTATCGTGATATCTCAAAGTACAATCAGTTAGAGACACAAGAAGAAGCACAAGAAGAGACAGGGTGGAAACTTGTACATGGGGATGTGTTCAGGCCTCCACTAAACTCAGATTTACTGTGTATATATGTTGGAACAGGAGTTCAGTTTTTCGGAATGATTCTTGTGACCATGATGTTTGCTGCTCTTGGTTTTTTGTCTCCCTCAAACAGAGGAGGTTTGATGACAGCCATGCTCTTGCTGTGGGTGCTAATGGGTCTGTTTGCTGGATATACTTCAGGGCGTCTTTATAAGATGTTCAAGGGAACAGATTGGAAGAAAATAGCTTTTGGAACAGCTTTTATATTCCCAGCCACAGCTTTCACAGCATTCTTTGTGCTAAATGCTCTGATTTGGGGGCAGAGGTCTTCTGGGGCAGTACCATTTCAGACAATGTTTGCTCTTCTTTTGTTATGGTTTGGCATCTCATTTCCACTTGTGTTTGTTGGTGGTTTTGTGGGGTTTAACAAAAAGCCACCAATTGAGGATCCTGTGAAGACAAACAAGATAGCTAGGCAGATTCCAGTGCAGCCTTGGTACATGAATTCAATGTGCTCTATTCTCATAGGAGGCATACTCCCATTTGGTGCAGTCTTCATTGAGCTTTTCTTCATACTCACATCAATCTGGTTACATCAATTTTATTACATTTTTGGTTTCTTGTTCATTGTGTTTGTCATCCTCATTATAACCTGTGCTGAGATCACAGTTGTGCTATGCTACTTTCAGCTGTGTAGTGAAGACTACAATTGGTGGTGGAGGTCATATCTCACTTCAGGTTCCTCTGCATTCTACCTTTTCCTATATACTGTATTCTACTTCTTCACTAAACTAGAGATCACAAAACCAGTATCTGGAATCTTGTACTTTGGCTACATGATGTTGCTTTCATATGCTTTCTTTGTGTTGACTGGTACAATTGGTTTCTGTGCATGCTTCTGGTTCACCAGGCTCATCTATTCATCAGTGAAAATTGACTGAACCTTGCCACTTTTAGTGCAATGGTCATAGTTCTAAGTTGAAGCACATAAATTGTAGTATCGGATATTTTTGTAGTTCTGATTTTTTGTTTTGTTTTAAGTCATCCAATGTATCTCTAGTATCCATATTTTGTATTCTTGCATGATACTATTCTCCCTCTCTTCTCACTGTACTTGAATATTATTTTTGTTTTGTAATTTGTACAACACATTCAACTATTGACCAATGCATATCTGGAAAAAGGATTTTTTTTTTTTCAAGTACTAGATATTAAATGCGAATTTATTGTTAAGGAATAAAAATATTCCCCACCCTTCTTTTTTGTCAAAAATAAATTTGTTATAAATATTGCTATATGTATGTAATAAGTAGCTCTACTTGATTGCTACCTGGATTGCTTAGAGATTATTACCTGTCTCATTGACCCTTTATTATACAACTTAAGACCAAGTTGTGCCCATAAGAGATAACTTTTCAGGTTGGATTGAATTTAATTTAAGTTGTTTTATCCAACTTAAATTTTTTTGAACTGGGTTGAATTGAATTTATTTATTTCATTTAATAGCTCAATACAATTTAATTATAATTAAATTGCGTTGAGTAAACTTGAAAGTTTTTTTTTTTAAAAAAAAAACATTAGAATAAATACTTTTAATGTTTCTTAATAACTATAAGACAATTGTTTTATGGAATTCCGCATTCTCTTCTTAGCTCTTCCTATTACACTAATCTTATGATGACAAAAGCCTTGTACTTTCTAATAAATGCAATGTGAAATATATTTAAAACACTAATCTTATAATGACCAAATCCTTGTACTTTCTAATAAATGCAGTGTGAAATATATTTAAAAGTTTTTGTATTACATGTTACATAAACATAATGAAAAAAATATACTTCAGAATAAAGATATAGACGAATAGTATCTAAAATGTATAATCCATAATAATTTTTTATTATTTTAAATTGATGATTCTCATAAACGTTTAATCACAAAATAACGTTTGAAAAATAATTTATAATAATTTCGACAATGTAAAATTTAAGACAGAGGTTGATTGTGCAAAAGCAAACCAATAACTTCAACAATAAAGTTGAGAACAATATATATGAGTTTACATGCCAAGTGGCAGGCCTAATATGAGAGTTGGCTTTAATGTAATATTATAATTTACATGGTAACAGAGGAAGAGTCATTACAAGGATAATTGTATAATACACTGTTTTCAACCTTCTTTCACAAATTAAATCACAGTCAAGGAAAAAAAGCATTTTAAGAGAGTAGTCATACATGAAAATTTTAGTCAGCGTCATCTGCAGAGAAATCAGGCTCTGGGGGTTTCTGTAGTTTCACCAACTCCCTGGCAGTCTTAGCAAGTCGATTACGATGAACGCCACGAAGAGTGTGAGCAGCAAACTTAGAGGCTAACAGGGCAGCACCAAAACTGTAGGAATTTCCACCACCAGTTTCATGACTTCCCTCTGATTCATCAGCATCTTCTTCCTTTTGACGAAGCTTCATTAGTTTCTTTTTAGAATACCGACGCCATGCTGCTTGAATAAAGCATGCAGCCCAAGTCCTCCATTGCTGGGAGTAAAATCGGAAAGTGTGTTGAACCTGTCTGCTGTGAAGGCGTCTAAATTGACTGGCAACAAATTTTAACTCATCGGCTGTTAAGGCAAAAGCCTCAACCTCCATTAATGCTTTAACTGTTCTAGTGGAAGATGGGAGATTAGAACCAGATTTGGGATCCAGGGCCCAGGTTAATAGCTCCTCCCCACAGAAGTCCGCTTCCTTTAGAAAACTGCGGTTGAAAAATCCACTCCTTCCACCATCTGTGGTAACACTCTCAAGGCGACCACGTATGATGAAAAGCATCTCATCAACTGGATCTCCTTCCCGAACGATGTAAGTATGCTCTGTAAATAAACACGGTTTCAGTCTCTCGCAGATGGCATCAAGCAATCTCTCATCCATACTCTCAAATAGTGGAACCTACAAATCCATGAAAACCAATCAATGAATTCACAAACTCAGATGCTCAAAAATAGCTTGATAAGTTCATCTAGGAGAGATCGGGGCCTAAATATCTGAGAGGAACTGCATAATTTAATATAACCAGGTGTGAGACAGTGGATTAAAGAAAGTTATGCTCATGCAAACAACCAAACACATATAACCTGGTGTGATGGTTCAGCTGTAATATAACCATTAACCATAAATATTGAACAGATTACTACAAGTTGGTCCTTAGTTTGTCAGAGAAAAGAGGGTCCTATTTAGTCACATGTTTCAGATAAAGGGCATTCTTGGTGTTAGCTTATTTTCATGTTTTGAAAGCATACCCTCCTCACTAAGGCCAAACAGAGATGACGCTTAATATCTCTTCGAAGATCCTTTGGTAGACTCTGAACTAAATTTTCTTCATCTACACCACGCGTTGCCAGCCACTTATATTGATCATACCGTCTCACGCGCTCTCTAAGTTCTTGTGGGAGTAACCGATGATGCATCCACTGTTCTGAATCACGCCTTTTAACTCTCATTTCCTCGAGCCTAATTGTGAGAGACTGAAGATATGTCTGTAATCATGGGAAAGACAGAAACCTCAGTATCAATTACAAACAATCTTCTCTTTCATACTTTAATGGACAAACTTCAACGCCATTTATTTGCAAGGCTTTCAGTGATAACAAGAAACAAAATTTAGAACAAACTTATAGTAGCAAATGCTCACGCGCATTATCTGTGTCCATGAGAATGTCCACTTGATTTAATTTCTTATTGCACAACCATATTAGTTCTTAGATCTCTCTTGACATTAAATGGATAGTTCTCAACTCAGAAAAACATACTTTGTTTGTCAAGTGAGGAGCATATTAGGCTAGTTAATGCTAACAATTTAAATTTGCATGGAAAAGTCAAGATTAGTTCTCACTTTCATTTGACACTCATTATTTGTAATATCATGTGTGTGAGCTTGCTTCAGTTTACAACATCTTGATGGGTGCCATAAGAGCCAACATGAAATGAAAAAGTTGGTAGAAAAGAATTGAAATCTGACGAAAAGCACTGGTGCCTTTGTTATTATTATAAAAAATTGCTTAGAAGTTTAAAAAAACCAACTTCAGTTTTTTTATTGATTATTCACACCATGTTACCCCAAACAAAAAAAAAAAATACAGAAGTACATGAACAAATACATGTCAGACAAATGTCATCAATGCATCATGTCAAACACACTGGCTCCGTGTGTTCAGACCAAAATAGTGAATTCATGCTTTATTGGTTCCCGACATGAATACTACGTAGTTCATAAGTTAAGACAGAAAACTTACCAATAATGCGTTTATCTTCAACAATACATTTTAGACAGAGAAAAAGTCAAGTGGCAAGTCAATACTTTCTCTAAGTCAAATAAATGAAGATCATATACCATTTCCAGTGCTCTTACAAAAGAGTAACTAAATTACTAGCAGGGTCTAGCTGCTACATTGACACTACTTAATAGCTTTTAATCCCACCCACACCACACATATAATTGTAAAATTTAATCACTTGGATATCAAAATATTGTTGATAAGTATGAAAATAAGCATTAGGTCATTATTCAACCATTCAAGTATCCAATATATTTGACCCAATCAAATACAAGCCCATGGAAACTCTTGCAAGTTCTGAACAAACTGAATGATAAGACTTCCGGCAATTTTACTTTCATGATATGTTAAGCTCATTGATTTGAAGTATACCTGCATGTTGCCAATCAGAAGTGCAAAGAGGATGAGACCAAAAATAGCTAGTGCTATTGAAAAGATAACCTCCCCAGGATAGGTGCTAGTCTGAAGCCCCTGGCCAAGTGTACTGCAGTGAAGTCAATGAAAAGTTGGTTTTGGCAAATCAAATGAAGGGACAGAAAGGGAGGAGGGTAGGGGACGGAGAAGACATGGGAACAAATAATTTCTTCAACAAAAAATTCAAATTGTAAAGTATATCCAAAATTTCTCAGTATTTGAGAGCAACTAATCAGATGAGTGTTAATATATTCACAAAAACCAAATATTTCCCTTTCTGAACTGATATAGAATCACTACCAGTATCAAAAAGAAAGGTTACGGATTCTATCAGTCATTGTCATTTTCCGTAATATTGGAAAATAGAAGATAAAAGGTAATGCAACAGTTTCTTTGAATGACATGGAAACCTCCCACCCTTTTTGCACTCGACTTCTACCTGAACAATGCTCATATCCTATTTTCTTTTCTGTATTAACGGACTCCTGGAACTCCCCAAGTCCCTTGAACTATGGGCAGATTGGCATAAGCCTCTTGTCTTCTGACATTCTTCAGCCTCAGCAACCAGTATATTTCCCTTAATACCCTTCCAACTTCTTTCTATTTACGCCTTTGTGAGAGGAGGGTGGCTAACACTATTCATGCAAACAAGTATTTCCGTAAAACACTTCAGTCCAAGAATGTTCGGACATGGAATTAATAACCTTATATGTCCTAGAAGCTTATTAAAACGATAAATTTCTTGAATCTAGATCAATGGTAAATTTAAAACAAGCTAAAAAGGTCAAGTTTTCAGAACAAATCGTAAAAGAGGATAAAACTGTAGGACATATCACTTTCTAAATTCAAAGTAAGAAACCAGTGACCTAGCTCTCAAACTACCTAAAATGATAAAAATTAATAGATATTCTTCAAATGGTACGGTAATGCCTTTAACTGTACTTAAGGACAAGGCTAGTAACCTACTTTGAGAAATTAATTTTAGGGTTTTCCTTACAGAACAAAATTAACATAATCTGAGAGATTGTTGAACCCTGATTATGAGAAAAAAAGGTCAACAGTAGCAATGAACAAAGATAATATTTCATAATGAACAACTAATTACTAGAACATACAATTCATCCAGTGCCTTAGCACATATTTAAATTTTGCTTTGCATTAAACTTTTCAAACACTCAAACTGCATTTCGATTATGAGAAATAAGAATGAAGGAATTAGAGATGAAAGACGTGGAGAATAAATAGAAGTGCGGGAGAGAGGAAAAGGGATTGATACATCCCACCACAAGAATTTGCCACCTCATGGGACCAGGGGGTTGTTCTTTTCTGTTTCAAATATTAAAAGATAAATAAATTTTGACAACAAAAAATTATTTTTGTCAAAAATAGTAAGTACAGAAAGTACAATTCTTTTGGTTAATTTTTCTTATTTGTATAATTTTACACAATTTTTTTCTTTTCTAGTTATCCAAAACAAGCAGAAAAAAATTTCTATACTTCTTTCCCTTTTATTTCTTTCTTGCCTGATTCCTTCTTTATTCAAACAGCAGAAACACAAGGAATACTCAAGAGGTACAACCCAAATAGAATTTAATTTATCCACTACCCATTCTATTACTGGTACAACTATAACCAACAGTTTTTCCTTCTAATTTGTTTAAACTAAGAACTTTTTCGAAGGCAAAGTAGACATAATTTATCAGTGTATAGTGTATAAGGAGGATCGCTTGCTATTGTTATATCTGTGTATTCAGGTCAGCCTTCACATAAATTATACTTGTTTCAGTCTTTCAAATCTCTATTAGCCTTATACGGAATACCCGACACAGATGTCCAAACACCAAAGAAAACAAAATTAATTACCTCAAATTCTGGAGCCCCCACCATAAACAGTAACAGTATTTAGAGATGAATTTCTTAGATGAAATTATGCCAGAAGTCAAGACTTGTGCGAAAATTCCATAATCAAAAGGTGCAGGATCACCTTCTGCAGAGCACGCTGAATTTAGAATATCTTTACTTCTATTATTCCAAGCACTATAACCTTGCATGAGCTGGTTCCCACAATAAAGGAAATTTTTATCGCACAAATTAACAGCATCACTGCAAGCTTTCTGCCAGCATGAGTCATTGCGTTCAATAGCTAACAAGTACCAAAATGCACCAACTATCTGCAAATGATCATTGGTGGAAAAAGACCCACAATAGCATGACTAGTGAGATTATAGCTCAAATAGAACGAGGCAAGAATTTTAGTGAATTAAGCATCATGAAAAAATAAAGCAAAGCTTACATGACTGGCAAGCATGTACAGCAGCAAATAACATGCAGCACCTGCCCATGCAGTTTCAGCAAAGACACCAGCTGTTCTCTTAAGCTCTGAAGTCAATGGTACCATTCGGAGAAATCTAGGAACATACTGAAACAAGATAATGAATAGCAAGGCCTGCTTTGTAGCTAGCACATCTGAACCTTTTGACCTCAAAAGAAATCTCCAAACCACAATCTGAAATCAAGAACAGACCAGAGAAAACAAAAGTAGGTGTTGAGTTTTGGGAAACTACTTAAAATTGGAGACAAAAAAGACAAGCATTAGAGTTATCTATGAAGTGTATTGAATATATAAATCAATGTCTAGTAAGTTGCAAATTTCAGTGGACACCAAAAGGAGAAATAATTATCTATAATCATAAGTCAGAACAGATCAAATAAATTTAAAGGAGAATCCCTATTTTTAGTAGTTCCAAACCAGGAAAAGAAAAATACAAGATTGGGGAGCTTTAACATATTAATAATACCAACTCTAGATCCAAGCACAAATAAAAAAGGAACGGATGCCAATCAATATATTATTTTATACTTTATAGCAATTCAAAGTGAATGCTAACAATCTACAAACACTTTGAATGCAAGAGGGACTTATGTCAGAATATTCATGCAGCTAAACAGAAAAGTCGACTCAAGATAAAAGCAGTTTTTTTTCTGACCTGTGGTATAGGCAACACTGATAGGAAATCAATGATGAAATACCGCTGCAAGTATCGTTTGGCTATCTGTGCCGAATCTATCACAAGCTCACCCCGCCCAAAGACACGAGAAGATGGAGCAATATAAGCTGTACGAAATTGGAGAGCCATGTGCATAAGATAGAAAGCATCAATCACTGTCCTTAATGTTGTAACTATTGTTGCCAACTTTCTGTCTATGCCAAGACAGTGAAACGAATTATTGATGACTGGGAGATAAAAAAACAGTGGATCTATAGACACGGCCAAAATGCACGAGGTAACAAAGAGTTTATTCCATAAAAGCAGGAATTTGTCTTGAGGGTCAAATATCTTCTTTTCAGACACTTTAAGATCTTCTGGGAACACTGCCCTAGATACTCCCAACCCAAGTGATCGCCCAATTGATTTGAGCCCTTCAGATCCCCTTCTCATACCCCTTTTAAAAGACCTTGAAGTCGTGCTGCTTCCATGACCACCATGGCCTAATTTATCAATACTAAATCCAGATTTTATAACTCCAGCATCAGAAGATGAAGATAGTGTAGAATCCAGGGCCTCCAACCTATAGATTAACAAAATGCACAGAAACAGATCACTTTTGTCTGAAACCATAACTAAGTAATTGCATGTCCATAACCAGGAATGTCAAGATCAATTCCAGACCAGAGAAACAAAGGAGGAAATTAAGAAATAAGAGAATGCTTTGTCATATATCATGAAAGGTGAAGGTCACAATGAGTTGATACCGTTATAAACATTAATTCCATTTAAGAAAGCTAAGATCCATGTAAAGCATTTTAAAATTTAAAGTGCAAAGCATTGTGAGTGAGAAACTAGTTTATCTGTGGTTCAACTGGACAGCCATCTAGGAAAATTACACAATAGCAAATTTTCCACTTCTAAAACCGTTACAGTTTACAACTGACTGAATGAGTGACATAGCTTATGGTTCAGTGTTTATATGTCCTTCCACGCTCTGTAGACAAAAAAGCAATAAAATGTACTGATGCCAAAAGTTTGGATCATATTAACATAATTTATTCTATAGTCAGAATTTAGAAATTGCTATAACTTACATGAGCTAAGAACGTGCAAATAAATACTATTAACATCACTATCTTCTCCTTCGTATATCTACAATAACTCTACAATTAAAATATATTGGATGGTGATACCTCAAAAAGTTTTCCCGCTGACCACCCATGTATTCTGACTTGCGACCACAGTCAAACATCATTCAATAGTTATCACATATGCATAACCTGCAGACAAACAAAACAAGATTCAAAACAATGAATAATAAAATCAATATTGGGATCTTCATGTTTAGACTCCAAATGTTCATTACAAGGCTCGGGCTAGAGGTTTCTGATTAAAATCTGGTAAATGTATATTTTCAAGTAATGCAATTGCAAAGATTCAAAACTTGTGTGCATTTTCACTTTCTTTGGGAAATAAACCATAAAGGTAGATCTACTTTCTAGCGAAGATCGATTGCACCAACCAAATGTACCTAGGGTTGTCAGCTGCTTATTGTGTATAGTCTTCCTTCTAGCATGATACTTGCGAAAATTTTCATCCTCTAAACCAAATTGCTGTTTAATCTCTAGCTTTTATATAGCATCTCAACATGGCAAAACCAAAGGCTCATACTCTTAAGCTGGCATTAAAGTTCCCCGAAGTATCATTCTTTAGATGTTCCACCATTCAGAAATAATCATTTCCAACTCTCCACCTCTATTCCCCCCTCCCCTCTAATTTCAATATTCACAAGCAGATCAATGTCGCAACTATTTCAAGAGATTTAAATAAAGATAGTTCATCCTTCAACATTATAATACCAGTTATTGGTTGGTAGTCAGCCACTAAGCTAAGCCAATCACACAAATTATAGCGGTGCATAATTAAAACTAACGAGATATGAATTCATAGGAGAGTTTCAGGCAATATATATATATATATATATATATATATATATATATAT
>NC_028357.1:44061192-44083060 GCF_000741045.1 Vigna radiata var. radiata
ATATATATATATATATATATATATATATATATATATATATATATATATATATATATCCTCAGTCGTTCAAGTTCAACCGATGCATAGTTATTATCTTTTGTTGTTAAACAGTGGAGGCAATAGTTAGCCTTCCACGCCTCTATCTGTGCTTCGACATATCTTTCTGCACCTCACTGCAAAGTCATCTTCAAAACCCCCGCATAATACAATAAATCAAGAGAAAAACTCGGTTATGAACAGAGAATGGAGGGCAACCGACGACCAAAATTTTGCCGCCGGTGATGCATTCGCGTCAACGCTCATAACTCGAAGTTGAAGTAAAAATCATCAAAAAGAATAACAGAAAAAAAAAATAGCAAACAAAAAAATTCTCTTTCCCGAGTCCTTATCTTACCAACAAAAAATAGGATTCCTAAATTTTCTCCGCCTAACCAAAATTCGCGGTAGGGTTAACTGTGGATGAAGTTCAAGTTCTACAAAGAGCAAGTACAACATCAACCTCCACAACTCTCTCCGACCAATATTCAAATCAAAATTCCATCGACAAGCCGCAACTCGAAGCTAATTTACAGATTAGAAATTGGAAAGATGGTTCCATTAATACAGAGCAGAAATAGTAGAAAAATAAAAAGGTAACTGACCTGATGTGAGAGAAATGGCGATGTTGAAGGAAAGTAGAAGATGGAGTCAGAGAAAGAATGCACTTATGGCGGAATCTCTTCTCTGAGACTGAGTCGCTGTCGTCACAGAAAAAAGGAAAGAGGAAAGAACGCAGCCAGAAACAAAAAGAAAATTTGTCAAATTATATTGAAAATAAAAACACTGTAATAACCGGTAATTCAGCCGATAACGTGTGAAAACAAAATTTAACAAAAAAATATATTAAAATTATGCAAATTAATGTTGCATTATTTGTTTGTCAAATTGTATTTTTCTCATTTAAAGAAATATTAAAATTTCTTATAGTCAAATGTATTCATCGTACAATCTAAGATTTACTATAGTCAGCTCTATTAATTAACAACATTTGGTAATAGTTCTTTTTCGTCTTTGAGTAATTACAAATACTTATTAAGTGGCCAAAAATATTATTTTATTATTATTATAGCTTATTTAGAGGATCACTAATTTTTATAAAAAATAACTCTCACATGAACTATTATCATTTATATCTCAGTGCCTAACAATACAAAACTGAGTGATTGATATTGCTAAGATTTATTATCAACAACAGTATTAATCTCTGATCTCATTGATTAATAACAATAATTGTGTGACATTCACCTAAAACGTTTCCTCCTATTTTTTAAACCTTTATAATTTTTTAAATGTCTAAATTGCATTCCTAGGTAATTTTTTTTTTTTTCAGAATTAAATATTTCTTTGGATAGTTGAAATTTTTGTACTGCTAAAAGTAAAAGAAAACAATTTTATAAGTGAATGAAATTTCTGTATAACTTTTTTTTTATATTTATTACATATTTAATAACTTCACAGTTAGTAACATTCTCCTTAATTCGACGTTTTATTATAAATTATATTCTTTTAAGAATAATGAAAAACAAAATCAGTGAATAAAAAAAATATTATTTTTAACAAATTTTCATTTAATATTTGAAAAATTTTCTCAAAACATGTTAGAAATCATGTAGCTATCTTACACCCGTTAAATGGAATTTATTTAATGCAATCCTCTTGTAAGAATTTTATGAGATTTTTATTTAATACTTTTAATTTATATCTCAACTTTTTAGAACTTAAAAAAGTATTTAATTACTGTATTACTTTAATTACATAACGAAATAATTTCACAGTTAAATAAAAATGATATTATAAAATAAATTAATTAAGTATTACAGTTAAATTTTAAACTTTTGGAAAATAACATACTAACTTATGTTAAAAAAAATAACATTCTATTTTAATTTCCGTTTGTGTTTTACAGATGTATCCTATATAGAAAATATAAGTTGAGAATTATTTGGTATATCAAAAATTAAGATGTTTTCATCATCATTATTACATTCAAAACTGTAATTATATATAAATGTATTTTTTGTATTCATGGCAATCAATGATATAATATTATCACTATATACAATTTCATAAAGAAAATAAAATATATTAAATTTAAATGTTCTTCTTTAAAGTTCTTTTATTAACATTCATTATTAACATTTTGTTTTTTGTTTTAAAACGTCACGTGCTAACATTATAACTTTTTGGAGACCTAATTTGTCCAACAATCGCAAAAGGTCAAATGGAAAATTTGTAGTACTTTTCTTCTTGTTCAGTGGCAAACACGTTGGTGTTATTATAAGAATAGAAAATAAGATTGCTGCCTTAAATTTATACAAGAACATTATTTATGGGAAAAACTTCTTTTAACAATATTTTTTTAATAATTTTTTGACAACGTATACGTGGCAGCTTATGATTGATCCGTTTTAAATATTTTTTAAATATAAATTCAAATAGACTAATAAAATGATGATACGTGTCTTGTTGTAAAAAAAATTGTCAAAAAATATTTTCAAAACATTTGTCCTTGTTTATACTACTTTAGATAATTTTCATATTCATTCTTAATTACAGATATTGTTTAAGAAATATGTAATGTAAATATTCAAGTGAGTCCAAGTTTTAATTAAAAAGCATATAAAGACAAAGTATTAATTGTACTCAAAACATAATAATAACTACATGTTTTAAAAGAAAGACACAATAAACACAATGAAAATGATGAGTGATAATACAAGAAAACATATATATGTATATATGTGCATGGATGATGGAAGGTGGGAAATGTTAATTGGTGATATCTAATTACGAGGACGAGTGTTGTCGGGGTTGGCCATTCCAGAAGCAACCTTAGCAACATCGGCAGCTGATGCTTCAGGCTTCTTGTTGGAGTACAGAACCAAGTAACCTAACACAGAGATTGCTGCAAACCCTCCAATCGCCATTTTCATGGGACACCGAGGCATTTTCCTACGTTGGTGAAGTACCTCTGTCGAATGTTGCTGAGGTGCAGAAGCAGAAGAAGAAGAAGAACCCTCTTTCACTGTTTCAGCTTTTGCCATTTTTGTTTTTTCTTTCTTCTTGTTTTTAGTCTGTGTGACTTTTATTATATATCTTTATTCTGACTCTGACTCTTTGCTAATCCATTTACCTGATTTGTGTGTAATTTATGGATTATGGTTGAAGAGAGAGAAGAATGTGGGAGTGGTAAGAAGGAATTGAAGGCGGAAAACAATGTGTTGTGTGCAGGTGGCGGCTTTTTATCAAACACGTACTGTGCTTGACCTTCAAAGTGTGTTAATTGACAAGGTCAAAGAACAACCTCTGTCTCACCTTAATTTCTACCCAGCTTTCAAGTATCCAGATTTCATGGATCGTGGACTGTTATATGCCAGCTGGAGGATCCATGGTATCCTGCAGAGCGTATTTTGTACATTTTTCAATTTGATTCAAACACGTGAAAGGGTGTTATAGGATATCTAATTTTAAGAGGTGATTATTATTTAGAAATTAATAGTATTTGTTATAGTTTATAAAATTTGAAAAATAAGAATATTATCCAAAAAATGAACGTTCAGAACCTCCCTAAAATAAGACACTAAAATGAAGAGTTGTTTAGTTTAGACTTTACACTTTATAACCCATTTCAGTTACTTGAGAAAAGTCCTATATATGGATGTAATAAATCCTCAAATCTCTCATCATTCACATGTGATTAATAACATGTGAATGATTATTTATACTGCGTACTTATTATTCTTAGTGTATACATCTCTTATTTACTAACATTAAATTGGTTTTACAAGTGTCTCTAATTTCTTGAATCTTAGTGTGATTAGGAAGTGAAACTCCCATAAAGATAGATTTTTTATATAAATCACAAATATTATTTATAAGACATTAATATACAAAATATTTATTACGTACATAACTATTTTATACATTTTATTATAATTAAGTTATCAATAATGATGTCACTAATGTAAAATGTGTGACATCCGGACATTAACAAAGACAAAAACGATCATTGATACGAAAGACACAAACAAAGAACGATTCCTAACAAACTTCCAGTGATAAAAAATTATAATGGTCAATCCTAATATCATTATTAGAATTTTCTTAATTATCAAAAAATTATTAGTAATAGTGATTAGTCCACTGTGAAACTTAAATTTATTTTTCTTTTTATAGAGTTCACAATTTAATTTATTGATGGATGTTTCCATCAATACTAAATGCAATAATAAAATTTGTCAAAAAAGTTTGTCGATAATTATAATTAGTATTCCTAAAAGATATTTTCGTGAGTAGTTTTGCATTATAATTAATTCTATTGAAAAGTCGGATTTTTTCTTTACGATACTTTGAAGGATTTCAAAATCGTTGTTTTCCCATCATCACTAAAACTTCCTGTTCAACCTTAGATAAAGGTAAGGGTGAATTAATTAAAAAACTCTAAACTACAATTAACTAATACTATTTTATACTTAAAAAAGCTGAATTGTTTTTACTAAAAACTAATTATACTATTTAATAGTTCAGTATAAATAAACTGAACTTATTCTATTTTCAGTACAGTTAACTTTGTTTTAAGTTTTTTATTCTTTTACTTTCTCGCTATAGGAATTTTCTCCTGCATTCCTTTCTCATCAAAGGCTTTGTTGAAGGGTCGCTGCAGGTCCAAATCTTGCCGCCGTCGAAAGCTCGCTGCCTACATTTCTTTGACCTTCATAATCTCTCTTCGCGACGGCAGTTCCATATATACGGGTATCATATTTCATTCTCTCGATTCAAATCAGTGTCACTCTCTAATTAACGAATTCTTAACTTCAATCTTCGTTAATCACATGTAAACAAATTGTCGTATGTTTTACTTCTACTTCAGAGGCATCGGGGTTTTGTGCAATTAGGGTTTATGCCTCTCACCAATCGAGTAGGTTTAAGTTGAGTTTGTCCATTAGAAAAAAAGGGGGCAAAATGTTTAAAGCAACCGTTCGTGTTGAAAGTTTTTTCGAATTTGAACACTTGATATAATTTTAGTTTAGTAAAGAAAATATGGAATCGATTAAAGTAACAGTGAAGAAAATATGTAATCGATTAAAGTAACAAAAAAGTGAGTAGAATAAAAAGTGGAAATTATTTTGATTAATGCAAAATAGTAAGATACACAACAAGAGGCAGAGAACTTATTTGGCAACAAAAAAGACTTGGAAGAGCGACAGCACGTGCATTTAAAAATACAAATGACTTATTCAATCTCAAAATCACCAAACAACCTTTTTCCCACCAAAGGAAAATCTTTCACACTTGGAAAAACAAGAATAAAAATGCTTCACCTACTCGTAAATATAATAACATTATCATGCAAAGACAGAAATATGCTCTGAAATTAAAGCAGTAACATCATCAACCCCAACAACCACATTATAATGAATCCACCGCTTGAACGACCATTAACACCGTGATTATTTGGAAGTGGTGAAGGCGATGGCGATGGTGACGGCGGCAATGGTGAAGGTGATGGTGAAGGAGAAGGAGTTTGAGAAGTAGGATTTTTTTTGGTTTTGGCAGTGACGAGGACAACCACTTTGAGTTTTAATCCCATGCGGCAGTGACTCTGATTTCCACTTATGAAATGTCTGAATCCAGATTTTGCAAGCAAGACCTTGGTGTTACCATCGTTGAACACCACGTGTTCTTGCCCCACCGTATTGCACCTTTCGTAGTCTGTCTTGTTCACTTCATGCACTGACTCAGTTCTCTCATCGTATTTAAATACTACGTACGTAAAATGCATATAAAAAGCTTTAAGTATATATGTGGAAGTTGTAATAAAAAGCTGAGACATTGATGCATATAAGAAAAAGGAATACCGAGAGTATCGCCGATTTTGAAATGGTGAGAGTTGGCCCAGTGGTTGAGAGAATCTGGTGAGGAGAGAGGAGTCTTCCAGGAATTTGCAGTGCCTCCAACCACATACTGTTTGGCTTCAGAGCAGCAAATTAACAAACACATTGAGAGCATCACCAAAAATGGAGATGATGAAGCCATAGTCTCAGATATGAGATATGTGCCAAGCTCTCCTAGTAATACCAATGCCTTTTCTGTTCCTCGTTGCTAATAAATAAATACACCATACCAAAGCTGGAAATACCTTTTCATAACTTTTAGGATGTAAACACATAAATTTCATTAAGAGCTATATAAAATCACCAATTAATTATTAAAGTAAACCAAATCCCTAGTCAATTAATTAATTAATTAAGATACTCACTCCAATATATGTAAAAGGTTTATTAAATAAGCATTTAATTAAACTGTTTACCAAAGGGAAATGCCAACAAACATGTAATTTAAAATTCCATGCCTGTTAACTCGTTACATTAAGGGGTGGTAATAAATAATGTGTATTTTATTATAATTCTACAATTATTGCTATTATTTTTCTTTTACAATCACTTATATACTTTTATCAGATATTATTTAATATTTACTATTATATTACCACCATTATCATTTTTCTAAAATATAACTGTTGATTTTTGTGAGGAGTTACTGTTATTTCGTTTGAAAGTAGAGGCAATTAATATCATGTTCCTGTTCTTTTTAGTGACTTATCACAATCTCAAATGCCACATGCTAATAATTATAACATATATACTTTCATACTATAAATTACAATATAATAATTTCATACGTACTTTAAAAACTATGGATTACAATATAACCTCTCACAACTTAATACTAGATATTTTTATTCATATAATTTATTTTAAAAAATATATATATTGTGTTAACAAGTCAGTTTAAAATTATATATAATCTCAATCTTAATTAAGTTGAATCTGATTAATAAAATTGATTTTAACAAAGATAAAAAATATAAATTAGCATGTTCCAATTCTAGCTTTAGAAAAGATGAAGAATGTTTAAATAGAGATGGAAAAAGAATACATATTTTTAAACAATTGAGCATCAAACTATCTGTATACAGATATAGGAATATTCGTTTGATCAAAAGTATACATAGAAACACGTTTAAAAACAAATCTGTTCTTCTAATGATTTATCACTAATTGCTTAGTATAAATCTTTTACGTTAATAATTTTTTTAATATAAATTATTGTAATTAATTTCATTTAATATTTTTTTAATAAATAATAAGGTTACTACGTCTCTTAAAATATGGTTCATCTTAAAGTGATAGAAATCATATAACTAACTATCAGAAAAATAAAATAAGTAATCAATATCTTTTTCTCAAAACAAAATTATAATTTATTGACAAAGACTTAATTAAAAAGTATAATTTTTTTAAGTCAAAATTTTATTTTTCTTGTTTTCAAGTTCATGGCGTTTTTGCTTGTTATTGCATAATGAAACAATCACGACACTTCAATTTACGATAATAAACATAAATGAAAAATGTAAAGATTTTAAATATTGAATATAATTTTTAATTGAGAATGAAAATTGGACTGGTGGTTCACCCGCCGTTAGAATAAAAAAAGCTTTTATCATTTATTTTTTTAGGTACACTTTTGTTGCCAAAAACATAAATGTACATTATTATTAGTTAATTTTATGAATTAAATTTATTTAATATCAATTAAAAAAGAAATATCCAAGTAAAATTTAAACTAAGTTGTGTATTCATGAATCTGTTTAAATTAGTTTTGTAAAGTAGTTAATTAATTTCAATCTATATATTACTAATAAGTAATTTGTACCTACTTTTCAAGCAGTGTACTTTTAAAATATAATATAAAATTTAATGTATTAAATAAAAATGTACAATTTATGTCTGTACAATGATTAACTTTAATTTTATTTAATCTATCAATAAAAAAAGTTAAATAACTTAAAACTTGATTCATAATGAAAAAATGTAAAAGAAAATTGACATCATAGAAGATATATGGATTTAAAAATAGTAAAATTTAATTATTTTAATATTAAAAGATTTTAATATAAATAGTTTTGTTATGAATGAATTTTATTATTTTAAAATACATAATTTTTTTTATAAACTATTTTTCTAGATTTATATGACTTATTTTTAAGAGTCTTTACTTTGTATTCTTATGATAGAAAAACCAAGAATCGAGATCGTAAAATTGATATTTACAATAAGTTTTTCAATTTGGGTCGATCAACTTATTTGTTGTGTAAGTTGAGTTTCGATTGTTTTCTTGGTCTTTTTCTATTATATGTTGTATTTGAGCATTTTTTTCACTTGCATATGCCTTTTTAGTAATCCATATGAGTCTTTTGATCATAATGGTATGTTCTGATCATTCTTGTAATGTTTTTATGTGTAAATAAAGTATCTACAGTTGGGAGGAATTTTGTTACTTAAGATCTTATGAGTTGTTAGTCAGGCAAGAGAAGTTAATTATATTGTTTTTAACTAATAGATATCTTTAAATTAATAATTGTATACTTGTAGAATATGTTGTTTGTGTGATTGAGTTGTATGATGAAATATAATATGTGAAGCCGAGTTAAGATTTAATTTGACTTACATGAATTGTATTTTGAAGTTGGGTATATTGTTTGGTTAGTATTGCAATTTAGATAAATTGAGTCATTGAATAGTGTATAATCTGATATTTAGTATGTTTTGACATTTGTGTTGGTTGTTGGATTTAATTTGTATGGTTGGAATGACATAAATTTGCATAATTATGTGCAAACTCGTTGAACGAAGCCAAAGCCAGAGAACTACTGATTTAACGGTCGTTAAGTGAGAATATACTCGTGGGGTGAAGTCAGAGAGTGTGCTTTCAGGCACTACTCGCTAAGAGATTTGATATTTTCTTTGAGTGAAATTAACATAATCTAATTATGTGATGTCAAAATGATAGTTGGTTTATGAATTTTATTTGAAAAAGGTTGATAGATTTATAGATAAATATGCATGGAAATAATGATGTATGGTATTGAAATGATGAGTATATTACATGTGTTTGGCATAGTTCCATGGATCTCGAGAGAAGATTTTATGGTGGTGTTTTATTAATGTAAGTATTGATGTGGGAGTCTAGGCATTGGGGGTTATTATATCGCTCTAATAACCATTCAAGCTCAAGTAGAGTAGAATGAGGTATGTGATGAGAGATGCACAAGGTTCTAGTCTAGGGATTTTATCTTGGTCAAAGATGTTAATGAATTAATCTTGTATGTGATAAGATAAAACTTATTGACAATGACTTTGTAGAGCAGTAGAGGCTGACCCTAAAAAATTTCACATCAATGTTTTATCTAGATTATTAAGTTAAGAATGAGTCTTCATATGTGATATGGTTGTGTTTTATGAATGAGTGATGTATAATAATAATAATAATTCTACGTTTATTTTCTTTTATATATGTTGTTTCTTTTGCGATGATCATATTATTAGTATGAGAAGATGAAGTGTAAGTGTTGAAGTATATTTTGTAAAAGACTGTAATGCAACATAATTTTTTTTATTGTCTAGTAATTATTTTTAGTTATTTTAGATATATTTATTATTATAATTATTTTTGTTATAAGTGTAATAGTATATTTATAAGTTTAAGACAAATATATTGTGTTTTATTTGTAACTTTTCATTTTATCAGTGATGACATGTTAAAAATAAAATGTTACGAACAACATAAGAATACTATACTACGAAGTTTAAGAAAGAGTCATCTGTATCGATTTTCACATTACACATTTTAAACGAAAAACGAAAAGAATGATTAAGGTTATATTTGAATAAATTTAATTATCTACAAAACACTTATAAAATATTAAATAAGTCTCTCGGTAAACTAAAATAATTTATTGTTATACATAAATTATTTTGTAGAAACATTAATACATGTTAATAAATAAATAACTAGTATGTTTTCTTGTGAATCCATGGCTATTTTTCAAATATTTTTTGTATAAATAGCATATAATAAAATCACAATTTATTTGATTTATAAACATACTTTAGCAGTATTGATGAGTGCAAATTAATTTATCGTTCTAATATAACAAATCATACTAAATGGAGTTATAATGTGCAATTATACAAGAGTCAAAATGTTCCGACTTTTTTTTCTTCAAAGACTAATCAAAAAAGGAATTCTGGCCCGTAATAATCCATTTTCCGGCATGATATAAGTCAAAATAAATCAAAATAGAGCAAGTTACGTTGCTTCATTTGGGATGAAGTTGTTTAATCTCAACTCGTGTGTTGTGTGACACAAATGGTCACTTGTTTGGGCTTTTAGGTATATAAGACAAGTACACCAATTTCTAACAATCATATGGCATTAGAAGTGGGTAGAAGAAAATCACATTAACAAAACATTCATCCACGTTCTTTTACTTTATACTTAAGACAATTCTAAATTTTGTTTTTCTTAGTTCGAGTCATACTTATCACGGTTTATTCTTTATAAAAAAAATGGATGATATATCATTAATCATAGATACTTCGATATCACGAAAAACGACATTAGAGTTTTGATTCCACCACCCATTATATGTCGAAGATGAACAAGAATGCGACTTCTGCATTTCAACATTCATCTCTTATAATCCAACAAAAAATGATTTTTTTTTCTTCCATGAACCCTAATACAAAGCTCTAATCTTCTTTTCCTAATCTGATTTAGATTTCTCAATTGTAGGACTACACTTAATTTATTTTCTTTTGTCGAGTTTGTCCTTAAGAAAATTTGATTTCCCCTTTTTACAAAATATTTTTTTTAATACAATTTACAATTCAAATTCGTTTTTAATACCACATCTAATTAAACAATACACTGACCATGCCACATAACTCAATCTTAAACGACCTTTTGTCCAATTTGACGACAAACCTTTAATTGTTTCAATTTTATAAAAAATAAAAACCCAATTGAAATACCGAATAAGAAAAAGACATATTTGAGATTTTGAACAAAAATAGAGACCTACCCAAAGATTAATCCTAAATCAAAATAGAACAAGTTACGTTGCTTCATTTGGGATGAAGTTGTTTAATCTTAACTCGTATGTGACACAAATGGTCACTTGTTTGGGCTTTTAAGTATATAACACAAGTACACCAATTTCTAACAATCAAAATATAACATTAGAAGTGGGTAGAGGAAAATTACATCAACAAAATCTGACAAAACACGCTATGAATATTTGAATTATATGTGCATGGACTATAAACTTATTAAGTTGAGGAAAATTAAATAAGACATGATACATAGTTAAACATGTCATTCTATTGGTGGAAAGAGGAAATAAGTTTACCAATAACAACAAACTTGTCTCCAATACTGTCTTACAAAGCAATGGGATATTGGGGGATAATCAAGTTACTCATACAACAGAAACATTCATGAGACGTATATTTTGATCCCTCATTTAAGCAGCGTCTTCACAATTGACTTGACGTTCAGTTTCTTGAGGTCGGTATAGGACTGTCCACAGCCCACAAACATCACTGGAGCCCCAGATACATAAACCATTGAAAGTGCAGCTCCCACCTGACAAAGGAAACATGTCAATATATTTTTACCAAGATCGAAACGGTCAGCAGAAATTTCACTTCCTTGTTGAACCATAATACCTTATCGTCAATAGTGTCAAATTTGGTGAGCAAGATCCCATCTATCAATCTGGGTGTGGGAGATGTTGAGAGGTCCGCTAATTTCTGCAATGAAATAGATTTTCAATAACTGAGATGTAGGAAAGAAAAACAAACAATGTGGTAGCACAAATATTATGTAGAACCATACCTGGTTGAATTTCGAAAGCTGATCAACTGCATCATTACCAACCAGTGCTTCTCCAACAAATAAGACAAGGTCAGGATTGTTGAGGTTGATGAGCTTTGACAGGGCCCTCATCAATGGTTCATTATCCTGAAAGCCAGCAGTGACACGTCAGATGAACATGTAAAACCATTGAAATAAATTCCATTGATGACAGCTAAATAAAACAGATTAACAGATTTCAACCTAAAACAAGGGTGCTATGCTATTCCAATAAACAAAATACAAAGAAATAAATACAGAGCTCATCATAGGAACCTAAAACTGGGATAAATCGTAGCAGTCCCTCAGTACTTTGTACAACGCTCATAAAATCACCAAGCACTTGACAATAACAATAAATGCAATAATTACCTGCATACGGCCAGCCGTATCAACAAGAACCACATCTGAACCATTGCGTGAAGCTTCCTGAATTGCTTCTTTTGCCACAACGGCAGGATCTTTCTCATAGCCCTTCTCAAATATAGGGATCTGAAAAGGGAATTTTCTTCTAAGACCACATGTTTACAATGACTAATCATGATATATATATATATATATATATATATATATATATATAATATGTGTGTGTGGGTGGGTGGGTATGGGTGTGTGATGTATGTGTACATGCATTAATCTCTTAGCAGTAAAATCAGTATAAACCTGAAGTCTACGTGCATGTGTCCGCAGCTGCTCAACAGCTCCCGATCGAAATGTATCACACGCAGCCATCATGACACTAGTGTTGTGTTGCAGAAGCCAGTAAGCAACCTACACAAATGCACAAAATAGAATATCTGGTTGAAAAGCAGGTCCAACTAATGGAATTTTAAATATATAGGAGAAAATAATGATTTTTCTGTACCTTAGCCAAATTAGTAGATTTTCCAACTCCATTAACTCCAACAAACACAACCACATATGGTTTCCTTTGCTCCTTGGCAGTATGCACATCCCTCAATATGTCAATAGATCGCCTTGGGGTTAAAATACGAACAAGTGCATCTTCCATTGCTGTCTGCATTCATTTTTCAAACCATAGCATCAGTATGAATGTTAAGGAATAAATATAAAGAAAAATCCAGTATCACATGTTGACAGCTCAAGGATAGTAACGCACATGCACTGTTGAAGATATCCTTGTAAATGAACCAAGCTTTTTGCCTTCAAGACTTGCTGCCACAGACTCACATAGTTTCTCAGCTATTTCCTCGGCCTACAAGAGACACAAAATGTAAACAAAATTAGCAAGTTTGGTAACAAGAAAAAAATAAAACAATTGATAACCATTTATATATTAATTATGTCGAGGATAGATGCATACCACATTCTTGGTCATGAGTCTGTCCTTCAGAGCTTTCAAAGCCGGTTCCAAATCCGACTTCTCCAAATTTGCCTTTCCAGCAATACTGGGCATAAAGATGCACATGAATATTGTTATAAGTCACTCGAGTTTAAAGAAGGAATTTGCAAAGTACTAAAAATAAAAGCAGGTGCAAGTTATTTGCATCAAAACAACACAATAAGCTTCATCAAACCAGTCAATAGCAAAAGGAAAATGGAAACTGGGCAGCATTCCTAGAATTAGAAAAACGGAACTTAATTTAAAATGCCACATAGTTCTCTATTAGAAGCATGACCAAGAATAACTCTCAATTTATTTCATTCCATTAGCCTTTTCCCCCAACAATTTATGATCCCAACTCCAACTCCTTTCCTAAATTTCTTAACACCAATCACTGTTCATCTTGCCAATGAATGTGCATCTTTAAGAGAGATCACGTATTACACATTAACATGTCAAAAACAATATCCACAAGGTTCCTACTCAATAAAATCTATCACATAACTATTGTCACCAGTACCGGATCACAGGGATAAACATCAAAACAATCCAATTCTCCAAGTATCGGTGTAAAGGCAACAATGACACAAATAGCAAAATCGTCACAGAAAAGTAGAAAAATCCAATGTACAGCAAGCCCATATATTATTTTTCAAGAACCACGCCACCAAAACAGTAATATATAAAGCAGTAATTATAAAGCAAATGAAACACAATAATAAAACAAACGAAATGCATAATAAGTAAAGACAAATTTCACATTTTCACGACATATGCAATGAAATCCTACCTCTGGAACATAGATGAAAACCAACCCTTTTTCTTAGCCTCAGGCTTGCTATCCTTCCCAGTATCATCATCATCATCTTCAACCTCGCTATCACTGCTAAGAATCTCTTCTTTATCCATCATACTCTCCCCTTGTTCTTTAGCCAGAAAGTCAACCTTTTTATCCCCATCTCCCTCCCCATCGAGGTGATCCGTAAAGTCCAGTTTGGTTTGCGGAGGGGAATCATCCCAAACCCTGTTTTTCTTAACCACCTTTTTTGGCTCAGCCTTGGCAGCAACAACAGCCTCTTTCTTCTTCCCATTCCCATTTCCATTGCCCCCTTTTCCTTTAAGCTTCTGCAGCCTATTTACATCAAAAGCCCCTATATTAGCACTCTCATTCTCTTTCCCAATATTCACACTACCATTACCACTACTCTTCAAGTTAGCATTAGAATTATTCTTAGCTACAACAAAACCACCATTCTCAATTCTACGCCCTTTCTTCCCATCACCATCCCCGTCACTCTTTTTTTCTGTCCCAGCCTTTTTCCCTTCCCCCTGCCACGTGCCGTTTTGCTGTTTCCTTTGAGGAGCCACCGCGGGGAGGGGATTCGTTTTCTTCAAATTCTCGGTGCGTGCCTCGGCCTCGATCTGCAGCTGGCGGAAGATCTCGTCAAAATCTCGGTATTCGGTTTTTTGGGGTTGGTATAGGCCAGAGAATTCGCGCTTGACGGCGGCGAGTAGATCGTCGACGTAAAGGAGGTGGAGGATGCGCTGGTAGACGGCGACGAAGACGAGGCCGAGGTCATTGTGGAAGGTCCATTTGAGGCAGTAGGAAGCTCCAGGTGCGTCGTAGGTGAAGCTCGCCGCACCGGATCGCTCCTCCAGGAGGCAGGAGCGGATCAACGTGTCGATCGGAGAGCCCTTGAGGGCGTTGGTGAAGTGGTTGCAGGTCCAGAGGATCAAGCCTCCGCGCGTGAATATCAGTAATTGCTCCAACATCTTTGATCACTGCAATGCCACAAACAGTCTGAGATAGGTTTTTTCTGATTTGGGAAATTGAAAAAAATGGAAAAGGTAGGTTGGGTTTGTGGAGGATACGGAAAATGCAGAAGATGATGGAACACGCACTGACACGTGCTAGATTGATTGATTCCAGGGCCGGTGGAAACCGCGCACGCCGTCGTTGACTCGGACCGTCTAAGCCGACGTCGTTTCGAGGTTGATTTTTCTCTAAAAAGGTTAGACGTTAGACAGATATTATTTTTCAAACTACCCTTCTTCCTATTATTTATAAGATTTATAATAATCTTTTAATTTTGTTTTGTCTTTTAAATCTGTAAATTTTATCATTTTAAAACCGTTATTGTTTCAATTTTAAGATAACATATAAAGCTACAATTTTACTGAATTTTTTTTATCATTTTCATGCGATTTTCAACAACATGTTGACAATTTTTTTTTTATTTAGTAAAATCTGATAAAATAGTTTCATGCTTCAAAGTTTGATTTACTTAAATTTATTTCAGTAAAAGAATCAAATTTGACTCAATTTTTTTAAAATGAAGATGGAAATAGAAAAATTTTAAGTATGAAAGGTTATACTGAATCCCATAAATAAGATAAAAAATATAATAAGATTAGTTTGCTAAATTTTTATTAGCTGTAGAACGAACTTTTTAGAAAAAATATATTTAAGAGGACTTCATATTAGTTATCTTTAGACATTCTCATATTAATATACTTTTGTTTTTCTTTTTCTATCGTTACTGTTGGAAAAATATCACAGTGATATCTTTCATACATTATATTCGTCACTTATTTATTTATTTTTAAAAATATATCGTTTACCTTTATCTTATTATAGAAATAAAAAATATTATATGGAATTTTGAAAAAGATTATAAATATTATATATATATATATATATATATATATATATATATATATATATATATATATATATATATATATAATTACACTCACAAAAGATTTCTTTAAAATTATTTAAATTCCTTTTAGTATTAAATTAGAAATTACTCTTCTTTGTCTTTTTAAATCAAACGTTCTTACGTTCTAAATTACAATTTCACATATTTATATTGAGATATTCTAGTCGTTTAAGTTAAAATGGAAATGTACTTGTCAAAAAGTTCAAACTAATCAATTAAGTCAAACAACAATAAATGAAATAATAATGATAAAAATATTAATTACATGTTATTTATACTAAATACTAGATTTATCTATCGATTCATATTTTATTGAATCTTATTTGTAAATATATTATCAGGATTAATTAGTTTATGTAATGATATTGATAAAATAGTTTAACTCTTGATTTTATCTCTATTGAAAGATAAAGACAACGAAGACATTGAGATGCTCTCACAACACTTGGCTATAATGGCTTTAAAATACCTTTGCATGGTTATGCTATTATTATGTGAAGATGAGATGATCTCACATACACAATACATTAATAAATAATTCTTTAATTTTACTTTTTTTTCTCACCAAAATTCATTATCACTTTATTCTAAAAGATGTCAAATTAAAATATGCATGATAAAAGTATTAGTCTCATTAACTCACAAATAACTAAAACATTGTTGTATATGTACGCATTATTGGTTCATTATGTGGTTAATTTACCAAGGATTAGTTTGGTTTTGAAATTATATGAAATAATAATAATAACAACAATAACAATTATAATAATAATTATTATAATAAAAAATTATCGCATTTATGATTTTTCACCTATATGATATCTTTTTTGAATCAATTACTAGGATGAACCTAACTTTGATACCACTAATGAGTTTTTATTAAGCGAAAAATTCATTAAAATATACAACACCAACGAGCCATGAGTCTAATCCACGTAAGAAATTATCACCCTCTCAAACCCAAAACCTTAAGACAATAAAGTTGACTTTTACTTTATAAGATATTTGATTTTTCATCTCTATTTACTATGAGACTTAAACTCACATACAGATACTCAACAGATATTAATAATTTAAAATTTTATAAATAATAATAATAAGAGAATTCTCATTGTTAGGGCTTGCCACTACCATAATTTTTTAAGTTACTAATATATTTTTACCAACAAAAGTAAATTCGTAAGTAAACTCTAATTTATTGATAAATTTTACCAATTAATTTTATTATTCAAATTACCGATGAATTCGTTAGTGAGATTGGTTGGTAAATTAAATTTTGTATTACCGTCACATAGTTCTATCAATAATTTATTTTGTTGAAAAATTTCGTCGATAATTTGTAATTTGTAATATCAAAGAATTTTTCTACTGATAAATTCTTTAGTAAAATGAACAATATTTTTTTCGCTGAGTCTAATGATTTTTTTTTTTTTATATATTAAAGAGATATGAGTGAAAAGAATAAGAGAAATGAGAGTATGAGGAGAAGGAGGAATAGGAACAAGAAGAGAAGGAAGAAAAGATGTGATGACAATGACGTAATGACAATGGTGGTGTGATGACATGAGAGTTCACAGTAAAACGAAGAAGAGAAAGAGGAAGAGTTAAATGCGAACATGACAACGATAAAGGAGAATAAAGAAGAGAACGAGAGTGAAAGAATGAGGAAAGAAGAAAGAATGAGAGGAATATAAAGAAGAATAAAGGATGAAGAGGAGGGAGTTGACGAAGAAAAAAAAATTAAATTACGATTCAACAATTTTCCTAACATCGCTAATTATCAACAAATATTTATAGATAAATTTGTCACAATTTATGATTCATTTCTAAAGTTTATAAATAATTATAACGAATTTTACTCTTAAGTTAATAAACTCGAATTTTCAACTATTTTTTATTATTATTAATGGATTGTATTGGTTAGTAATATGATTTTTTTTAGAATTGATTTATGAGATGGTGATGAGAAGTAACTCGATCTAAAAAAAATATATAATTAAAAATTTAACATATTAATTATGAATGTAAGTAAGCCATTTTCTCAAATGTAGCATAATTATATTTAACATATATTAAAAATTTAAAATGTATTTATTATACAATTAAATATAGTATAAAAATTTAAAATATGAAAATGTATAATTTAAACAAGCCCGGACATCGGCCGAATTTTAAGAAAAGTTTTATCATGAAAAATTACACATTGTAAAAAATATTAAAATTGGCAATGTAATAGTCATATTTGCTAACTTCAGAAATTCATTTTCAGGTATTGGTAAGGTCTAAGAACTAACAATACCTTTTTGCATTATTATACATTCCAATACTTATAAGACTATAGTATATCAATGCACATGCCAATGTTGCACAAGAATTTACGTTTCTTTTTGTAAATAAATAAAAGATGTTATTCAACAAGTACATATTTAAGACTTAGGAAGCGACACCATCATGTAATGAAAAACTTTTAATTAGCTATTAATTTACTCGTTAAATGGAAAAAAGTGAGGAGAAAAGAATTTAGTTACTCAATAATAACTATATATGACATTTTTTGGTAAAAGACTTAATTAAATTTTACAGTTTTTATAAAGTTGAGTACATTTAATTTAGGTAATATTATTTTTTTAATAAGCATTTAAAATTTAATGTTTTTCAACGAATCTTTATTATTTATTTATTTTTATTTGGATAACGTCTCGTGTAGTCATTTAGATTTGTTGTCTAAGAAATATAAGATTTCATAATTAATATAAAAGTGACATAAGATAACAAAGTGGTTGAGTTAATTGATGAGACCGTTTTGTTTATTCAATATGTGATTTGTCGTTTTACATAAAACATAATATCATCTTGAACCAATAAAAAAGCCTGTAGTTTTTAACACATGAAGTCAAACGATAAAAACAATTAATTAATAGAAAAATTAAAGAAAAAAGTGAATTAAAAAATATGAAAGTTTTAAATATTACATAAGAAAAAGAATTTAATAAAAGTATTGGAACTTAACTTTGAGCCATGAGGGGTGAAAAGTAAAATTGATTTAGCAGTTTTTGTATTGAATGTATGATTGCATTTATGAGTGTTGCAGCATCACTAACAGCACTCTGGAACAAAAGTGAGGCGACAAGAGCTAGCGTTTTCTTGTGAGCCCTCAACTTAATGGTTGCAAAAAGGGTTGGGGCCACCTCCAACCACTGTCTTATATGTCAAGGAATCCATGCTTACAATGGAAGTAGTATAATTCGTTGAAAAAAACAAAATTAAAGTTTAATTTAATCTCATAAAATAACATTGTAAGATTAAGTTTATATATATATATATATATATATATATATATATATATATATATATATATATGAAATCAAATGGTTCGATATAAATTTTAATATTATATTTAGAAATAAATTTTAAGTCTAATTCAATTCTAAAAAACTGACTTGTAAAATAAAGTTCATCCATATCTATATTATAAAATGATCTTATCTCATAACAACTAATGATAAAGTTTCATATTAATTAGTAATAAAGTTTAGCATTCACCGATGATGAAGTTTTAGTCTCATATCAACTGGTGATAAACTCTTAGTCTTGTATCATTAGTGTAGAAAGGGTTTTAAACGTATCTTATTTTGGGCTTTTAACGTCACATCCCGATCCGACGTCTGTATTGGTCAAACTTATAGAATCCAACGTTTATAAAGATGTCGAACATGACACTAACCGACGTCTAAGAGCACTATACAGACGTCGGTTAGTGTCACGTTCGACGTCTAAGGGCACTATAAAGACGTCGGATATGACACTAACTGACGTCTAAGGACACTATAGATGTTGGACATGGCATTAACCAACATCTATTGAGTTGTTGTGTTTTAATGCAGTTTTGCTTGTGTCTTTGGATAACTTAGTAGCACCTCCTCCCTTTTCTAATTTCCTCATAAGATTGCTTCTTTTGGATCTCTTATGGCATTTCAACCCAAAACCGAACCTAGGTCTTTGCCTAGTTCCATTCCAATTGTCAATGAAAAAGAATACGGTGACATGAGAACTAGGCAAGGACTCAGGTTCGATTTTGGGTTGAAATGCCATAAAAGATCCAAAAGACTCATCTTTTCTTACGAGAAAGCTAGCAAAGGGAGAAGGTGTCACTACGTTACCGAAAGACATGAGCAAAATTGCACTAAAATACAACGAAAACTCATTTTAATCGGTTCAAATAGAAGATAATCCATTAAAGACTAATTTAATCAGAATAAAAATAAGTTTAAATGGTTCAAAAGAGAGAAAAGGAATGCAACGCCGCGGAGAGAAAAGGCGAGGAGGAAGACGATGATGTGCGCGTAACCGCGTGTTTGCGAATTCTGATTTAACAGGAATCTAGACTTCAGATCCCTCAGTGTGCGACGTCTATTCTCGACTAGACGTCAGTGAACTCACTAATGTGACGTCCATTCGAATTAAAAATTAATATTTGACGTGTATATAGACGTCGAATCTAGGAGAGCCGATGTCTAAGACAAATTTTCACCCACCTTGTCAGGCCATTTAGACGTCGGATGTAAGGGGAGCCGACATCCAGAACAACTTTTTCACCTACCCTATCAGGCCATTTAAAGTATAAACATCGGAGTGGCGGGAACAGACGTCTATATGGCGGAAAAAAATAACTTTTCACTTACCTGCCAGTCTCGTGGACGACGGTTAAGGGGTATCCGACGTCTATAAAATTATAGACGTCGAGATCCTACTAACCGGCGTCTATATGGCACTTATTTACGAAAATGCCACCTGTCAATAATTTACGTTAGATATTTTGTGGTCCGACATCAAGAGATGACGCTAAAGGCCAATTCTACACTAGTATTCACTAATGATAAAAATAGTTTAGGTGGATGGTTATGTCTCCTTTAAACCTCAAAACAAAGAACTTAATGCACCGCACACTCGTTCTCCCTCTTTTTCATTCTAACTATCACCCTGGTCAACATCGAATAAACTATTCTTCACTCTCTTCCAAATCCACAGATAAAATAATTCTTCATTCATTCAACACCATTAGTTAGCTGGCTTCAGGAGGTTGAAGTTATCGCTAAGCTACCTCATGTTACACAATCTTCCAATCCAACTTTTAAATCTATTTCATTGAAACTTAGTCAAAATGAAGCTTAATCAATGAACCAACTGGAGTATACCTTATAGTTTCACCCAATAATGCTAACATTAAGGATCGCCTTGTGTGACTAATTGTGTGCTGTCTCTATATAGTTTTTAGTGTTCTTTATTATATTTTAGTCAAACACAAAGCGAAGTGTAGCCGGCTATATTGGATATATCATTGCACATGCATCCTCAGCAAAGGAAAGAGAGAAAAAACTTCTCTCAGAAAACCATATTATATGCATCAACTAACAACATTTATGACATAACTGGCTACTGATTTAAGTTTTTAAAGCATAAGACAGAATTTCATTTGTTATTCTGCGAGTACTGAGAGAGAGTTTTCATCTACAGTTTAGAAACATTTATGCCTTTTCTTGTTTTACATGACTGATCTATGTCACATTGAGTCTAATTAACTTGTATAATTTTGAATAACAGTGACTCAAACTTTTTACCAGTTTATCAGAATAACCCCAAAAAATCTTGAAGTGGGAATATCTAACATATGTGTGATACTGATGGCCATTCATTTGAAAACTTTGACTGGTCATTTGAGATTGAGATTGAGATTAAGAGAGGGAGGGTCGGAGAAAGCAATTCATATCATGTATTTATATATGTTTGTTTTCTATTTTGTTCTCATCGGGCATGAGTATCTGATTAAAGTTTCAGTTGCCTTGTACTACCCTCTTTCTCTCTCTCTTCATATCCAAGTTGGCATGCAAGTTGTCTTTAGCAATGCAACCGAGTCCACCCTATGAGGAGTACCTTATAATTGAGGCATCAACATCCTCAACAGTTCCATGATCATATACCTCTCTCTCTCTCTCTCTCTCTC
>NC_028357.1:44083620-44084844 GCF_000741045.1 Vigna radiata var. radiata
TATATATATATATATATATATATATGTATGTATGTATGTATATATATGTATATCTACATATATTGTGTGTGTGTGAGAGGGAGAGCTTCAACTCCTCACCTTCAATTCTACCTACTTTTTCTTTTCATTTCGAGGCACTGTCAGTTGAAGATACATATTTGTTTCCACCTTTGACTACAATACAAGTTAGAGTTTCATTCTGTTAGTTTATACCACATAAATTATAGTATAGAAATAAAGCTATAATTCTCATTGGAAGAAACAACATAAACAGTAACTGCTGTTTAGTCTACATATGTATTACCCTAGAAAGATATTATATTTATGTTGGCGATTTAACTTTATGTGCTTAGCAGAAGGTTTCGTGCTTCCTCAAAAGCTTTGCAAGTTAATGAGGAAATGAATAGTTATTGCATGCACAGCTAAGAATCACAAGAACTGCCAAAACACAGCTGGCTTTTCCAACCAAAACGATTGAACATTTCATTTGACAGATGAAGTAAAATCCAAAGGGTGTTGAGCATTTTTGTTTTTCTCTTGGATAATGGTCCGAAACAGAAAACAAAGTGAGGAATCACTTCCTAAAATTCGGTATAAGACAACATTAAGTTAACTGAAATTTAAGGATTTTGAAAATTAAACTCTGGTGTATGGATATTTAGAACTGAAGTTTTCTGGTAGGTTTGCGTAATTAAGTTGTTGAGTATTCCATGAAGCGTTGCATATTTTTGAAGTGTTTCCGTGACTTTGTACTTGGTGAATCATTAAGGAAAAACCTTACACTATTGCACATGTTGAGTGTTGACCGTTCTCTGAAATGACCAACCCTATCTAGATTGGCCTATTAATGCACCCATCTACCTCTCTGTCATGCTTGACTTTACAATCTTCACTATTTTCCTTCTTTCCCTTTTTCCCTTTTGCTGAAAAATAACTGTTTTCTTCTACCATCTTCCACTGATTCGGAGGAAGAAAAAATGGCAACAAGCACTTCAAGTCTTTCTGCACAGTTGGGGAAAGCAAAAGAAAAATAGAGCCAAAAAAAAAAAAAAAAAAGGTTTACCCATGTATGACCTCGTGATCCAACTCTATCTGTATATTAATTTTGCTATTTCTAACATATATTCTTTGTTTGGAAGAACCTATTCCATGCTTTACCCAAGAAAAAACAAAACCTTTTTGTTCCCTCTTTGTATTTTAGGTAGAAAAACAAACAGAAACAAC
>NC_028357.1:44084885-44207509 GCF_000741045.1 Vigna radiata var. radiata
TTTCTGCACAGTTGGGGAAAGCAAAAGAAAAATAAGAGCAAAAAAAAAAAAAAAAAAAACTAGGGTGACCCATGTGTGACCTCGTGATCCAACTCTGTCTGTATCTTTTTTGTGCCATTTCTGACATATATTCCCTGTTTGGAAGAACCTATTCCATGCTTTACCCAAGAAAAAACAAAACCTTTTTGTTCCCTCTTTGTATTTTAGGTAGAAAAACAAACAGAAACAACAGCAACTCAACACGCACAGTGAACTCTAACCTTTCCATTTTGTACCTTCAAAAGATGCTTATTTTCTCATTAATTATCCCTTTTTGGGTACCTGTCTCTCTCAATTTTTTTAGGGCATTTCTTATTTTTCTTTCAATCACACTATTCAACCAGAGTTCTTTTCTTTGACTTTTTCATTCATTTTCTACGTTTCAAATTATACGTTTTCAGAATTTAATTGGAGTTCAGTTTAAACTTTACCTCAATTCACGTATAAGATTATCTCCAATTATTTAACACAGTAAAAGTATTTACCATATAAAACTATATTCATGTTTCACATTTTAATTCATTTTATATTATAAATAAATCGTTATATCTAGTATAAATTAAACTAAACTTTTTTAATATATAATTTATTATTTTAAAAAACATCTACTTAAATATTTTTAAAATTTACATTTTACTTGTGTTTGCAAACTAATATACATGTCATACCTGAATTACTAATATATATATATATGACTTATTTATTTTTTAATAGTATCTTTAAGGTGTGGTTGCAATTTTTCAAAACAAAAACCTTAAGTAATCAAAAGGTATTATTAGTATAATCATTAATAAAACCCCATCTAAAAAAGACAAAAATTTCAAAAGAAAGTCAAGACTTGGTAATGCTGCAAAATGCCACTGTGGTCCCGTCCCATCCAAATTCTGGGACCAGAAAGTGCATTAGACAACAGACCAAAAAGGTATAATGGTTGAAATGTAAGGCTGAAAACTTTATGGCTTAATTAGAGAATGTGGTAGGTATTATAAGGATTTCCACACTCCATAACTAGGATGATGCAAGTTTGTGTAGTAATTTTCTTAGTGTATGTCTGTTAAGTATTGCTGAATCATAATCTTGTAAGGATATAAAACCTTAAAGCTTCAAGTAAAACATGGCAATCAAACATCAGTTTCCTCAATACACAAAAGGGCATCTGCATATATAATTGCGTACAATATTTGAAAGAGAGATAAAACTTGCATGTGTGAAATCACAATGAACTGATAACTTTTGCATTTCTGGTTCAGGACCTGGATGCTCATCGGTAGCATACGGTGCATCAGAGGAAATTGGGCCATTCCGTGTAAACAAAACTGGATCTTCTCTATATCTCAACCCAGATGCATGGAACAAAGGTAATGGCCATTGAATCAACTCTCATTAGTAAACATAGGATTTGTAATTCACATCGTTTACCACATGTTTTTATTAAGATTTCTCTTCTCATTCATGCTAGCTACCACCTTTCAGGATGACAATATATAATGAAAACACAATTTTCTTTCTTTTTTCAAATTGGTTTTCAGAAGCAAATATTCTTTTTCTTGAATCTCCTGCGGGTGTTGGCTTCTCATACACAAATACCAGCTCTGATCTCAAAACTTCAGGGGACAAAAGAACAGGTATAAGTAAATCTGAAGTGCTGTTGAATTTAAGTGAGTTTGTCACCATTTTCATAACCACTTTTAATCTATCCTAAGAATTTCAAATTTGTAACACAGCTCAGGATGCACTGATTTTCCTAATCAGATGGATGTCAAGGTTTCCACAGTATAAATATAGGGAGTTTTACATTGCTGGGGAGAGCTATGCAGGTACTTGAACTAGCAACTTTAAATTATTGTCTGAAATTTTTTATCTGACATTTGGTGTTAATATTTTATGCTTTAGGGCACTACGTCCCCCAGTTGGCTAAGAAAATCCATGACTATAACAAAAAGAATCCCCAAATTATTAATCTCAAAGGGTTCATTGTAAGTCCGTTCTTTTTCACTCAATATACAAGCTAAGGATCAAAATTACATCTTTCGTTTAGTAATATAGACAATGCACTTTGCTTGTGATATGAAAACTGCAGGTGGGAAATGCTGTGACTGATAGCTACAATGATGGGATTGGAACCATCACATATTGGTGGAGTCATTCTATGATATCTGATCAGTCCTACAAATCCATCCTCAAGTACTGCAATTTCACTTCAGAAGAAACCTCTAAAAAATGTGATGATGCTTATAGTTATGCAGTTAACTATGAATTTGGAAAAATAGATCAGTACAGCATCTATACCCCAACGTGCCCAACATCACAGAACAATACTGTCAAACACATACGATTCAAGAATCTTCATATGATTTCAGGATATGATCCGTGTACTGAAAATTATGCAGAGAAATACTATAACCTTCCAGAAGTGCAGAAAGCAATGCATGCAAATGTTACCGACATTCCTTACAAATGGACTGCATGCAGGTTTGGTTTTTTTTACTGCGTTTTACTGTTATAGCAGAAACTAAATATTTTGCTTTTAATAAATTGAAATCAAAACTCAGTTCATCTAAATTGTATGAAATTTACAAGTTTCAAAATATGCCTTTGGTTTGTTGCACAGTGAAGTGCTCCTAAAGAATTGGAAGGATTCTGAAATTTCTGTGCTGCCTATATACAAAGAGTTAACTGCTGCAGGATTGAAAATATGGGTATTCAGGTATGGTTTTAAATCGTTTCTTTACATGCAAATATAGTCATAATCGTTAAATAAAAAATAGTTTCAATTATTTCATATATATCTTTTATGAACGCATTTATCTTCTTCTCATTCACCACCTATTCAAAGTTTGACATCCTTTGAAATTCTGTAGAAAACTTCAAATGTTTTAATACCATATTTTTTATTCGATATATATATATATATATATATATATATATATATATATATATATATATATATATATATATATATATAAAACTCATTATTATTATTTTAACTTTAAAATGGTTTATTATAAATACTTCTTTTATGACTATAGGAGGAGGACAAGTCTCCCAAACAAACTAAGGATAAATACTTTAATTATTTCCCCTTACTTTCAAATACATATATACTTTGGCCCTATATTGATTTGGAAAAACATGTTTAATTTTTTATGATAATTAAAAAAATATAACGTTTTAAGTTTATTTATTATTTCAAGTGACTGTGATTTTTAAAATGAAAAATAAAAATAATGTGATACTTTGTTTGCTCATTACAGTCTCTGATTTTAATTTTTCTTAAAAAACATCATACTAGTTCATAAAATGTACCAAAAATACCACTCTATGAAAAAATTATTGCATAAAAAATACATTATTATGTCCTTAAAATATAAAATACAATACAAAAGAAATAAGAAAATATTGAGATTTAGAATTATTCTTTGAAAAAAAATTGTGTGATAATTACAATTTAATAACCTACTTGAGAGATAAAATAGTCATAACAAAAACGAATTTTTATATTTGTAAAAAAAAAATTATATAGAAAAATTGTTGGATGTGAAAATTTCATTTTCCTTCATCTTTACTTTTTAGTATAGAAATTTGTCTGAAAACCTAGACCCTACATGCATAACCTAAACTCCTTCTTATCAGCATAATAAGAAGCAAGAAGCTTTGAAATATTGTATGACTATGCAGAAATACTTGAGATATCTGCATAATGTAGAAACTCATAAACACTGTTTTGGTTTTGCTATAACACAGCGGGGACACAGATTCTGTGGTTCCAGTGACTGCCACGAGGTTTTCTCTGAACCACCTTAACCTAAGCATCAAAACTCGTTGGTATCCATGGTACTCTGGTGGACAGGTATTACAGTTAATTAACTAAATTTGAAGACCATAAAACATGCATATTACAAGTACCATGTTTGACACTGAGGTTATAATACATGTGGTTGCTTATTAGGTTGGTGGATGGACAGAGGTGTATAATGGTCTAACATTTGCAACAGTAAGAGGAGCTGGCCATGAAGTTCCTTTGTTTCAGCCAAAACGAGCTTACACCCTTTTTAAGTCCTTTTTGGCAGGAAAAGAACTACCAAAACATTGACATGCACTGTAACACCTTCTTCATTCATGTTAAACCAATGCACCATTCATTAGTTTCTTGCTTCCACAATTACACTGATTCTACTATAATAACTTGATCCTTTTTTCACAAGATAAAATCTACTTTCCACTAGTGATTAAAGTCTCTGTTCATTCACTCAGTGAGAAATGTTGTAATAGAGAAATTAGAGATCTTGTATACAATAATGCCATCATAAGTAATTTGTTATTGTGTATACTATTTAAGAAGACTTTCATATTTATTTGAAAGGTCACACTCCATTAAAAGAGTAACTTTGTGAAAAAGAAGAAGAAGAAACTCCATAGCTAAAGATTTTTCCTTTTCAAAATGCATATCCATACATTTTGAGGAAACAATTGGCGAGTTAGTGTGATGTGTTTTTTAAAAAAAGGTAATTAGTACTAATATCAATATTGATTATAATCATTAAGTCAACTACTTATTAATTTCGTATCAAAATATCATTGACTCTAAATATTATTATCTCTGCCCATAAAATCACAGGAAAAAAAGCTTGCTCTTGCAAAAACATCGCCCACCGTGGGGCTCGAACCCACGACCACAAGGTTAAGAGCCTTGCGCTCTACCAACTGAGCTAGACGGGCTTCTGATGAGAGACTTTGTAAATGATAAGATTAGATGAATATCGTTCGTCAAACTCCATAAAATATGATAAAGTGAAAAAGGTTTGAAACTTTATTGAACTTAGGAGCAACGCGAAGGAAAATGAATGAAGGCAATGGTTTTTGCTTGGAGGGTGAAAGGTGGAAGCGAGTACATAATGGAGATGCTTTGGTTGAATGAATGAATTGGACAAAGAGACTGAAAACTCGGTTTGTACTTGTGTTTAAGATTAGTCATAGATTGGACCAATCGTAAGGTAACAAACAAGTGATCCCTTCGAATTGCTTTCGTTGTCGCATGCCATGTGTTTCTCACTTGTTACTGTCAAATTTACACCTCATCAAATAGGTCACTCTTCCTTTTCCTCTCAATGATTTCAAAGAAGGTGAATATAAATGTGCCCTTAATTTCAACTTCCGAACTTCAGTTTTACGTCACAAACCTGAATAGAAGATGCTTAGAAAGAACTGTAAAAACTGTAGATTTATGTTTCATATATCCATCCATATGAAGCCAGATATAACTAAATTTTTGTTTTTTTAACATGTTTGGTGATTTTTTTTTTTACCGACATGAATTTTTACTAATTAACCGGTTAAAAGCTCGGTACTTTTTTCATTAACATATATGTTAGATAACAGGGAATATGAGAAAGCTAAAGGGGTGATTGACGAGACTCACAGGTAGCAGTGGTGAAATATTGACCGACAAAAACGTTAACAGGTGCACTAAACGAAACCCCAACATGAACAGACACCAGCAGCTTTATTTTACCCCAAGTTCTGTTCACTGCTCACCTTTCAGAATCTTGGTGGTGTAAGGAGAGTCTCTGCAATGCGTGTGCTAGTTTTGAATTTCTTACCATGGTTTCTGTGGATGCTGAGTAGTGGGTGGGTTCACCTTTTGTACAACCAAAACTACCCCTATCAGCACACAGAATAACTACATTGCCCCCATTACAAGTTTTCCACCAAACATAACATGCACTTTAGTTGCAGTACACTTGAAAATAATTATAACCAAACTTTTGAATTTATGTGCAAAATGAGTGAAAAGAAAGGGAGGTGCGGAGATGGTGAGAAGAAGAGATGAGATCTGAAAATGTGGGAGATAAAGGAAAAGAAAGAAATGGTGATGGAGCTTTCAATGAAGAGAATTAGTGGCTATTAAGTAGGTAGGTTGGTGTGACTCACAAAAGTCTGAAAGTAGGTGCTGGTGGGATCTTCGTAATTCCATTCATGAAGATGGAGGAAACATTAAATATAAAGATAGGGATTGAGTTGGGAGTGTGTAGAAGACAAAGTACCCAATCAACCCTTCTCTCCTATGGTAAAGGTATAGAGTGAGTGATGTAATCCATGGGAAAATAATGTGGCAATTTGGCAAATGGTTCATGATGAAAAAACAAAGGATGTTGGGTTTTCTCTTTTCTCCACCCAGGACAAGGGTGAAAAGCAGAAAAAGAAGCATGAAAATGAATGAGAAGGGTAGACAGGTAAATGCAGAGCAATTGACTTTTGTTTGAATTAAAATAAAATTAAAAAAAAAATAAAAAATAGAAAAATGGTTGGAAGAGGGATGATGGATGGATCTGTATGATTCCTAAAAGCCACCATGGCACGATGAGGGAGGTGGGATTGAGAAGGGCAACAAAAACCAAACTACTGAAAGCCAAAAGAAAAGCAAAGCCTAAAAATAAGGTTGGAACCAACAACTGCTACAGCGTAGCAGAGAGAAACAGCGTCATCCCATCATCTCATTTATCTATCCCTTTGCCTTTTTTCCAGCCCCTAATCTATGTATCTATCTATCTATCCATATCTATTATCTTCAATACCCTCTTTCTCTCTCTGACCCATTCGCATTACCAATTTCTCTCTCTACACAGACACAACACAACACACAAGGAAAGAAGAAACATGGAAACTCCACGCATCCATCCTACCATCAAAACCAAAGAGTCCACACCATCCAACCCAACCCCTCTATCTGTCTTTCTCTCTCATCAATGGCCCAGCTGGACCAAAATTTATGTAGAAGAAAGAAAAACAAAAAACAAAGAATGGGAAACAAAAGAGAGAAGTTAGATGTGTTCAAATGTCCTCCAACCAAACCCACCATACATCTCTCTCTCTATTTCACTCTTTCTCTCTCATCACAACTATGTTCCCCGAATTGCCCTTCTGCAAGCCCCCAAAAAATCCCATCTTCATCACTGCTCTTTCAAAACAACAATATTTTTCACCGAGTTATGTGGGCTTTTTGGGTTTCTTTGTCTCGGTCAGAGTTTCTCACAGAGAAAACAGGAAAGCGAGAACCTTCTTACCCCTTCACCTCTTCTCTCTTTCTTGGGCCTCTCTTTTCCTATTTCTTTCACTCACGTTTTGTTCCATCACCCCACCCACCCACCCAACCACCCACCTTCTTCTTTCTCTCTTTCTGCCTTTCCCCTTTACTTTTGCTTTGCTCTTCCCTTCTCGCTTCACTTTTTTCTCTCTGATCTCATGAAGAAGATGAAAGCCGTTGTCTCCATCGACCCTCCTTATGACCTCTATCAGGATCAGAGGACTAGGCTCAGGCACCACAGTCTCTTGCAGGATTATCAAGACTTGCACAAGGTAACGCCTTCGTCTTCCCCTCTTCTCTATTTTCCTCCAAGATTCAAATTTTCGCTTCTGGGTTTCTCTGGATCTGATTTTTCACTTTATGTATTCCGGGCTTTTCCTTGATTTGGGGCTATGATGCTTCTTTGTTCTTAAAATTAAGGGTTTTCTTTTTTGGAGGAATCAATAAAGGGATCGTGTGTTTTGTTTTGTATGTATGAATATTTGTTTGCACTAACGGGTCTGTGATGGTTGATTGTTGTGAAAATTGAAGGTTTTTATTTGGGGGGAAACAATGAAGGGATCTTGTGTTTCGATTAATATGCTTGTTTGATAGTTTGTCTGGATTTGATCCGTGTTTATGTTCCGATCTGATGGATAATGGATTTGTTCTCATTTCTCTCTTTATGTTATCTGTTTTCATCTCTCATATTTCTTTCTTCGTCTGTTTATTCCCTCACATATCAATTTTTTGGACTCCAACCAAATTTTTTTTTCTTATATGCCCAATTCTTGGGTATTTAATAACACAGCACAGTAGCAAGTTGGACCTTATTTTTGTTATTGTGATGTGAGTTCCCTTATATTTGTTTTTTCTTTCTTATATACTTTTAATAAAGCTCTTCTCGGAACCTTTCCTCTGCACAGTTTTCAGCTTCAACCTCTTTGTTTTTCTGCTAATTACTTCTTTATTTTGTTGTTTCTTTTGGTTTTTGGATTTGTAAATCAAATTTGAACTAGTTATATTATGAAGAACTGAATCATACTTGATCATTACTAGGCCTTCTTTTTTCTGGTTGCTAACTTTATACATGCCATTCCCTTGGCCTTTTATCCTAATTAGCTTTCTGTGTTTGTGTTTCATGACATTTATTTTCCGCTGGGCTTTCCACTTTATCTTATCCTGAACTCAATAATTAAATAATACTTATTGTTAGACAGTCGTCTTTTTCATGGTATCTCACTTTCGTTTTGTCAAGATAATTTCGTTTAGCTAGTGTGTTTATGCGTTTATTTTCCTCACCAAGTCTTTGCTACAAAGGTTTTTTGCCAACATAATTACGCAAAAGCTGTTCTCATCAAATTTATATTTCTAACATGTTCAGGAAACAGAAGTCATGAGAAGGAAATTGCAGGATACTGAGCATAAAAGGTTGATACTGGAAGATGAAGTTAGGTAATGATTCATGCCTCAAAGTAGATTGTGGATCTTCATAGTTTGGAGTTTATTGTTATACTTAGTGCTTATCCACATCACTGTCACTCTTATGGCTGCAGATTTTTGAGGCAACGATATAAATACTTGCTAAAACATCCTATTCCAAAGCCTCAACCAAAGAAAGAAGTTGTAAAGTCCCAGAAGGTCAAAATTCAAGCTCCCATCATCTCGAAGGGAAAGAATTACAGTAGAAAGGATCATACTTCACGATCTCACTCTTCATCTCATTTGAACCCTAATGGAAAGATATCCAATGTGGCTGAAGTGCCATTGCAAAAAACTAGCCATCTGTTTGATTTAAACCAGAATGCTAGGAATTTTAGCTCTAGTAAAAAAGACAGTACTATTCACGGTTCTGCTTCACCAGCACTAGACTTGAATCACAAAGAAAGAATTCACAGCAGCAAAGAAGCCACAAAGAAGAGTGTAACTCCATTTTTTGACTTGAACCAGATATCGGTAATTAATGGCACATGCTGTTTACATCGGAAGTCATTGTTTATGTTTAGTTGAAGTAATGCTCATAGTTTTCTCCTGTTTTGGGTGGTGTAATGCAGAGAGAAGAAGAAGAGTTGCAAGGCAACAGTGAGCCCATGAGGGTTGAAGAACCAAAGAGAAGTACACCGAGAGTTGGAAGTGATGAGCAGCACAACGACATCAAGCTCTCAGCTTGTAGAAGTGTTGGCGATGGAGCAAATAGGGCAGGGAAGAGGAAGATTTCATGGCAAGACCAGGTTGCATTGAGGGTTTGATCTTTAAAAGTACAGTAGGCTGATTCCAATGCAACATATTTTTAACCTTCCATTCTAGTTTTATGTTTTCCTTTGTAAAGATAAAACATACATTATAGAATCATATGTTCAATATATATATATTATATATATACATATGTATATGAGATGAAATGGAGAATTATGTTCTCCTAATTCATCATATCTTTCTCCTCCTCATGAGTTGTTTGATTTATCTTTTTCCATGGAAAAAGTTCACCAAAATTGGTTTTAAAGTCCTTGGCTAAGTTGGGTGATCTTAGTTTCTTGTGCTTTGTGGCTGGATTTACTATGTCTTTTTGTTAGTTCACTTGGCAGAGATTTGCTTTGTTCATTTTTGTATTGAAATTACGGAACATAAGATTCTTGGTTGTGTACTACCTAACTTATCAACCATAATTAGAAATGTAAGCATAAAAGAATATTGTCTATTCTATTTTACCAGAATTTAGGCGAAGATGTTGGGACCTTGCTGCAAAAACAGAATAGTAGTTGAATGTCTACTATGCAGAAGTTGTTAAGAAATCTTGAAACATGTGTCTTTTACCAGAATTATTTATATTTTATTGTTTTGGTTGGATGTTAACGCCATCAATTACCAACCAGAACAAAGTCTCTGATTTTGTCCTTGTAATTAAGTTTATTGTAATTTAGATGAAGCTTAATTTTGGAAGAAAATGAGTGATGGCACTTTTCTCATTGAGTTCTACCATGATTCGTCTATCTTTTTCTCCTGTCTTTAATAAAGTTTTTACTTTTGTTTTAGTTTACATGTGTAATATATTTTTAATATTTTGCTAGTCTTTAATAAAGTCTCTTTTGTCATATTGGTCTTTTAAAGAACTTCTATCGTTTTGTATTTTGTAGTTCATTGACAATTGTTTCGGTAGTGTTTGTATTTTTTTAATGTTTTTAAACTTTTATCTTGTCTTAATTTGAAAATAACTTTTAAATTGAAGAAAATTGTGCTAAACAAGAAAATCAATAAATATATTGTAATATGTTTATTTATAAGAATTTATAATTCGATATCTCTGTATTGTATAAATATGATATGCTCTTTTTTATTTTTCTATTGAATATATTTTAAAATTATAACATTTTAAATTTCAAAATTATCATCCAGTTAAATGCAACACTAAAACTAGAGATAAATTATCTATGAACAACGAATAATATATTACTACATAATACAATTATGCTTTTTTATTTCTTGTTATATTGTTTCTCAAATAGTTTCATTTAAACGAGAGATTAAAAATCAAAATATAAAATAATAATAATAATTATATACTTTCATATGTAGAGATGTTATATTATATGTATTCCGTTAACACTATAAACAAAATTAAAAATAAAACGAAATGTTAGGTATAATATTGAAAAATTGACATGATTAACATTAAAGTTATGATAAATATAATCACTCTTAGTATAATAATTCAATTATTTTATAGGGTGGGATAGTTAGTTTGTGGTTGGTCCATGAAAAGTGCTATAAAAAACTTTGTTTAAAAAAAATTAAAAAAAAAAGAAAATAGAAGAAGAAAGAGAGAGGTTATAGTCCTAATCCTAAAATTTCAGTGCACTTCTTCGTGAATGTGGTGTATATTTTTGCGTTGTTCATAACCCACACATATCTAATTCCTATATATTTAACTGTATTAAAACAAGGTTTTGCTGAATGAGTTACCACATAAATTATGAAATGTAGATATGTATTCTTAAATTAAAAGAAAATTATACATGAATTATAAGTAAGAATTTAAAATTTATTTGATAAATTATGATTTTTTGCATGTATAAATTACATTATTTGGAAACATATTTTCTTATATTAAAAACGTTATTGGGCAATATATTGCAATATTCAAAATTAAAATAACTGAAGAAATAAATTTAGATATTAATTAATAAAATTTCAATGATAATTGAGAAAAAAAAATATAGATTGAGAAAAACTGAATTTTTAGTTAAAAATTATATTTGGAATAAAGGTGTTTTATTAAATTTTATTAAATAGTTGTATTAAAATAGAGATTTACATAAGTTTGAAAAATAACATACTTTTATAAATATTTTAAAAATAAATCCAATTGGGTTGAATATGCATTCTCATTTTAGATAGATATATTATTTTTATCTTATTTTTATCTTTTATCTTTAATTAGTTTGTTATTACTCCTTATTAGTATTTTGGACTTAATCCATATTTCTTCTATTATAATATAGTATTATGCATATTTAACACAAAAAAAAAGATTAATCTCATACATAGTTGTTATTATATTAGACACCTTAGATTATGTTAATATAGAAACTCTGGCCATTAAGAAAGGACACAAACTTTGAGGGTGAGAGTGAGAGTTTGGTTGAGTGAAGGTAGGAGCTCAAGGTGTTATTGAAGGGCATTGTTTATTGTAGAAAAAAGTCTTAGCGAAAAATTCAAAGGAAGCTTGCATTCTCGATTCTTGATTTTTGATTTGTTGTTTTTCTTGCTTCACTTTCTTATCTTGCCGTGGTGTTTTTATATGAAGTCGTGGTGTTGATGCATGTTGTTGGTATGTTGTCGTGCTATTTGGTATGATGTCATGTTGTTGGGTATGTTGTCGGACTATTTTGTATGATGCTATTTGGTTTGGATTTGTTGTTATGTTGTTTTTGTATGGTGCCATGTGTGTTTTGGCTGAGCTGTTTGTTGTGATTGTTGAGTTATGTGTATGTTTGGTCGAGCTGTTTATGATGATTATTGAGTTGTAGGTATTGTTGACCATGTTGTTTTGTTTTGTTGTCGAATTGTGTGGTTGCTTGTTGTGATGTTTGAATATGAATGTATTGCTTATTGTTGGTTGTATGTGTTGTTAAGATATGCTAAATATTCTATTAAAGGATATTAGACAATCAAACATTGTGTTAGTTATAATTTAGATATTATTTTAATTTGTGGAGATTTGTGCACCTGTCATTCCTTTAATAGATGAAGAATTATAGGATCCTTATATGTATATATATGGTACTCTACTCTTTGAAATAATACATTAGAATTATTCTTATGTATTTAGAGTTCATGAACTCTATTAATTCAGTTTTAAAATATTCCCCTCCATTGTCTGATCGAATAACCTTAATAGATGTGTTAAATTGTGTAACAATCATATGATAGAATGAACGAACCACATCACACACATCACTTTTATGTTTAAGCAAATATACCCAGGTTACCCGAGTACAATCATCAACAAAACTNATAAACCATTTTTTTCCATTATGTGTAGATTGCGNGNCAGGGNCCCAAACATCTGTATGAATTAATGAAAAAGGAAAATCAGTTTTGTTATTGCTTAAAGGAAACACAACACGATGATTTTTTGTCAAAACACAAGTTTCACAAAAAAAATCAGAAATATTGCATTTTTGAAATAGTGATGGAAATAATTTTTTTAAATAACCAAATGAGGGATGTCCCAACCGTTTATGCCACAACCAAATTTCTTTTTTGTTTTTATCTTATATGTGATCATTCGCAAGACAAGTCAATCCTCTTTTATGGTTTTGTCGTGAGACATTTTCCAGATAATACAGTCATTCACTCTCTCTACCACTGGCAATCTTCTCCTTGGAATGGATGTTCTGAAAAAGACAATGGGTTGGGTAAAANAAGGCAACACAAGAATGNGATTTTGTTAACTTGCTGANGGAGATAAGATTACAATTTAATGTAGGAACAAATAANACATCAGGAATTGATAAGGAGGGTGAGAGGGATATAGTACCTATACCTTCAATAGGAGATGAGACCCCATTGGCATTAATAATAACACTTTTAGAACAATTAGAGGAAAAACTAGTAAATATATGAGGATCACAAGTCATATGATTAGTAGCACCTGAATCAATTATCCAATCACTTCCTTAGTAACAACAAAAAGATTAAGAGCAGAGTTAGATAGACCTGACTTGACCACAAATCCGGCAGCAGTAGAAATATAACTCTTGAAAGCAACGGAAGTTCCAGAATTATGTTTCTCCGGTTGATTGTCATCGGAAGAAGCCATCAGAATTATTCTTTATAGGAAAATGTGTGTGAGGATAAAACATGTCATTGTGGGGTTTTTTATTGTACCTAATAAATTCAACAATGACTATTTCGGTCATGCAATGCAGGAAAGGGATCCTCTTCGATCATGTGATGGGAGAAGAGGATGGCATGAATCAATTATGATAAACAATGTGGTATGGTAGGTCTACAAGGGATTAACCACGAGTGTTTGCGATAACATATTTTTGTGTGATGTGAATGTGGTTAATTTTATGGGTTGGGGATGGATATTTGTGTATTATTGTGTGATTATTGTGTATTATATTGTATTGTTTTCTGTTAGTTCACCCTTGCATCTTGTAATTGTGGTTTCCACTTGTGATGATTGTTTTTATACGGGAGCAGATGACGTTATAGATGATGCTAGTGCCGTGTAGAGCGAGGAAACACGTGGAAAAATAGTATGAGAATTTTTGAAATGTTTTTGAGAAAATAAATAGTTTATGTTTAGATTTTTTTAACATTATAGGTTGTAATTTGATTAATTGTTATTTTCACTTTAAATTAATTGTTATTTTTACATGATTTTAATTAATTTCATAATGATGAAATAAATGTTTTGATTTTTCATTATATCATGATGGTATCAGAAGTAGTTTTTTTTAACTTAATTAATTATGTGTAGCATCCTAAAATCCTAAAATTGGGTGTTATAATTAACACAATTTTTCTCCTTTAAATCGTCTCAACAACCATAATTTTCATCATAAATAAAATTATACAATATTATAAGCATACATCATTTTCGCCACAAATCTATTTCAAACAATCGAACAAGAAAAATATAGCTAATATACAAATTAGCGCTCAATGCCAAATCATTTACAAAAAGTGGCGTTCAATGATAATTTAAATACTCAACACCATTTTTCTCACAAAAGTTGCACTCGGTGATGTCCTACCGCAGTCCAGTGTCAAGGCATTTACAAATTATGGCATTTGGCTATACAAAGTTGGGTTCAGGGGCCTAGAGCTAAAATGTTCTCAGACCTGCACAACGAGGTTGGTGTTCATCGCAAGTTTGTTACTACTTACTAGCATATCAAATTATGTGATTTAGGGGAGTCTGAACTTGTTCAATTAATCAACTTGGTATTCTCTTTTTAGTACTTTGGTTAAAAACAATTTTCAATATTAAGACACTTACCAATTGGCTTAATTGTCCAAATTCTAATCCTCTCAAAATCAACACAAAATCAACTAAAACACTCAGACAATCATGCAAAACCAAATTCTTCATAAACAATCAAATTTCATCCCTGATTACATTACAGCAACAACATGCAGATCATCCAATTTATCAAACTCGTGGATACAAAAAATAACTAGTTTCCTTTACCTGACAAAACTGCTCACAAGACCATAACCAATGAAGTTCTTTCCAACTTGCAAAATGCTCTATTTATACATAAAAAAACTAAAAGAACGATTAAAGCATATGATCACTAATTAGTAAAGACTTATATGGATGACTAAAAAGATCCATACAAGTAGAAAAAAACTCACATACATAGAAAAAAAAACACAACTTATGAATTTATTAAGACAAAATAATCAATTTCTTTAAATGATGAAATAATTCTATGAATAGTTAATATTTTTAAAACATCACATTCTATTTTTCACATTGTACTTCTCTATATTAATTTTTCACAGTACAGTTCTCTAAATTTCAAAGTTCACTCTATTATGCAATATCTTATATTTTATCTTGTTTCGAACTAAACTATGACCGTTTATAAAAATAAATGTTTAATAAGAATTTTGACAATACAATAAACATTTCCCTGAAAATATATAATCAATCTATCAAATTTAATCATTACAAAGATAAAAAATGGGTCTCAAATGAAAATTAGATAACTTAACAATAGTTTCTGAAATAGGTAAAACTTATTTTTCTCATTTGTATTCCTGCAAACAATACATTTTTAATTTAATTTCTATTTTTTCTTTTCGCTCTATTTCAGAGCAAACCAAAATGACAATGAGAATGTCTTACAACTAAAAAAGTACTAAAATAGGACATATTAATAACCCAAAGAGACAAGTCTTCATGAACCTAAGCACAAGACATGTAACATGTCTGTTACTCGGAATTTTCAGCAGCACAAACAGCATCAACAGAACTGTTTGGGTTATGTTTTTTAATATTAGCCAGATGCTTTTTTCCATTTTTATGATTCTGCATGATAATTTCTGAGTGAGTTCGAACTTGACAAAATGCACAATAAAAATTAAACTTCTTCCTTGTAGTCAATGCTTTGGTTTTCTGAACTTTTTCCTCAGTGGTCGATTCATTTTCATTATCAGTGTCACCTAAATCTTGGGTTTTCTGCACAACCAAATCCATTTTTAGGGGTTCCAGTTTACCTTTGTATGCAGGTTTCATGCCAGATTGAAGTTTTTCACCATCCTGTCGCCTTACCAATCCTGAATTCATGGTAACAATCACTTTATTAGATTTCACACAATGGTTACTTTTCTTTAACGACAAAGTTGTTATAGTGTTCTTACCTATTGTTGGAGTTCTAGATGCTTCTTTCATCTTGTGCTTTTTCCCTTGAAGATGATCATTCAAGCCTTTTTCACTTGTGGTAACAATATGACATAATGCACAACTCCAATCCTTCTTGGTTTTCTTCTCCAAGCTAGATTCAGAATGTTTGTCATCAACCCGAAAAGAAGCCTCCAGTTTTCGTTTCACAGCATTAACATCTAGCACCTCTTTGTGTTTCACACCAGAAAGAACATTCCCAAATACCTCTTTGCACTTTGGACCAGAAAGAACAAAATTTGGCTGCTACAACGTCATAAACAACATAGTATATTACAATAACTAGCCAGTTCAGAGCTTAAACTTTCATTATAAAGTTAGTGATAAAAGTACACTAGAAAGAAAAATGTAGTATGTGTGTACTACTTTGAAGATGATAGAATGCAAAGGCCAATAAACACCAGTAAAAAGAAAAGCTGAATCAGTTTATGGATAGAACACAGCAAGACTTTTTACTGTACGATGAATAAAACGAAATGAAGTCTAACGAGACCATTGCCCCGCATGGGACCTCGGAGAAGTCACTGTTGACCAACAGAAGAAAATACAAGCCACGTGACTTGGGTCACTATAAAGGATACTTTAATTATTATCTATACAAATCTGCTTTTAGTAGCTTCTTTTGGGAAAAGAATTAAAAATTATTTCCAATGCAATTGCTTTTATTACACAAAGCATTCCACCTGTGTTGAAACAAGGATGGAAACTGACAAACAAAAATATATATTCTCAAAGTAAATAAACCAGAAAAGTCCTCTTTCTTTTCATCTCCCAAACTGTTTCTAACTTATCCTGAGAAAGAAAAACCCCTTTGTACACTACTCTCCCCACTCTAAGTAATTTTGTGTTATTATTAACTTATGTGCTTGAAACAAATTTCTCTCCAACTTTCAGCATGATGATTTATATGTAGAAAATGGTAAGCAATGTCGCAAAATCAATTGTTAAGAATTTAAGAGAACTTTTCTTTGAAAGATGTAAAAATATATACTCTATACTAACATCAACTTAACTATTTTAATAAACTTTCTGACATTCAATTTCAACCCTCCATTATTCATCCAAACCTTCATGCTAAGAGAACATGCAGTGAAAAAAATAAAATAAAATAAGGTGGACTAAATTTAGTTCCTCATTATACAACCTCCACGAAGGAACTGCAGTCCAAGTTGTTAACTTTTCACTTGGATGAAGATAGATAACTCAGATTTTGAATACTTGTTTAAATCTGAACTATCAAAATAAAAAATTATTCTTCTGATATCAAGGTTTCAGAATAGATGTCACCAAATGAACCAAAAATCACAAAATATTCAAAGAAGATTCTTAAACAATGTGACAACTCCTTAAAATTATTGTTTAATATAAAAATTAAAAAAGTTTTCACAATCCAAACACCACTGTAAATATGAGATAAATCATTGAATATTAGATAAAACAGTAACCTCATTAGTCAGAGTTTCATTTGGCGTCTGCTTATAGAACTGTGTGATGTCAACTTTATGAGGAGCTAACTGGGGTTGTGGTCCACCAAATATGTTGCTGTTATGAACAGAGTTGTGCAGTCTCCTTCCTGGGATCATAGACAGCGACCCATAATTGATTCCTTCCATTCTGTGTATCGGCATTTTCAGTGCTCTTTCGGACATCAGTTCCCTCCTCACCTCCTCCTCCAATTCCATCCGCCGTGCCATTTCGTTGGCGAGAATCTCTCTCCTTATTTCATCCTTCTCCATCTCTCGCCTTATCTGCTCCCTTTCCATCTCTCGCCGGATTACTTCCTCCGGGCTGATCGGTACCGAAGTTGGGTACATTCTTGTCGTCGGGATAATACCCGGAAAACCACCTGATACAAAATGAAGAATAAGACAAGCCCATACGACAAAAAATGTTGTCTTTCAAAGAGCTAACCAAATGGGTATGGTGTAAGAAACCTGAATCATAAAGGTGAACTTTACCTCGTAATGGGTGACCGGAGACCAAAGGGACAGTGGGGAGAGCGAGAGTGCGCTGCTGCGGTAACAGTGTGCTAGTGCTTCGGTTTTCGCCATGACGAAACTTGAATTCCATTCGGAAATAAAGGAAAAGCAGAGAGAGAAATAAGGAAAGAACAGTTTCAGAGAAAAACAGACACACTATATGAGTGGGTACTAGATGTTTTGAAAGAGTGATTAAATAGAGGGAAACAGGGGTGATACACGCGCCCCTGACGCGTTTGATTCTGGCCTTTTATAAGAGAGTATGTAATCTGAGGTACAATTGATTCTGTTTATTTTTTTATTACACTGATATTCAATTTTTGATATTTCAGTTTATCAAATAATAAAAAAGATATTCTTTTATTCCAATTTTGAATGGGACCACCTTCTGCGTTACTTTTTCTCAGTCGGACTTTGATTGGAATCTCTGTCGCTCCGTAACAAATTTCACCGCATAGTTTTATTTTATGTGAATAAATATTCAATAGGTTGAAGTTTTTTATTATTCATGGTTAAAAATTATACCGTGCTGGTCAAGAAACTGTAAATAGTAAATTAAATTATTATATTTATTTTTGTAAATAATTTAAATATTTTAAAAGAGAAACATTAACTAATTAATAATATTTTATATTTTGCATTTATTTATTTTACTTATTATTGTGTTATTTATTATTTTAATTAGTTTCAGAAATTTTTTCTTTAATTAATTAACTATATTTAGGACATGTTTACTAATAAAAGACTAACGAAGAATGTTAGCATTAATTGGAAATACTGAAGTTAATTAAATTTCAATCATAAGATTGAAAAATTAAAAGGTATAAAACCTTTTGCATAATAAAAGTCACCTGGTTTTATTTATTTAATAAGGTTAGAACTTTGAAAATAGATTTAAACTCTAAAAATTCTTAAAAGTAGATCAATACAATAAAAATTGGTAACTTAAATAAATTTTAAAAAAATTTCCTTTTGTTCAAAGTCTAAATATGTATTGGTTGAATTTTAAATGTATAGGTTGGGTCACTTTTAAAAATATTATTATCTTTTACTTAAATTTAAAAAATATTATATATATATATATATATATATATATTATGTATATATTTAAAATTAAGGGTGTGTTCTTTTGAGGAAGAGGAATTGAGGGAGAGTGAGTGGATGGATTTGAGGGAATTTGAGGGTGAATTAATTGTTATTTTTTTAAGTGGATTTGGAGGTAAATGAGAGTAGATTTGAAAGTAAAGTGTGTAAGAATTAGTGTAGGATTTGATTGATTTGACAGATAAAAAAAATTTGTTTAATTGATAAAAATTGAAGATTACTAAAATACCCTTAGTAGTAAAAATAATATAAGATGATAATTATTAATGTTATATATAATTGTAAAAAATATTATAAGAAAAAAAATAAAATTTATTTTTTAAAATGTAAAAAAATTATAATTTAGTAAATAGAAATAATAATAATATCATTATTATAATTATTATTAGTTTTATTATTATTATTATTATTATTATTATTATTATATTTGCTCTTTTTCCTGTGGGCAGCACTCCTCTATTATATGTCACTGCAAAAAAGCCAACACCTTTGAACACTCACTTCGCACACACCTGAGGGCACATATGACTTTTCACTAATAATCCTTTCAAATTTCTTCCATTTCGCGAGCGATCAAAAAGCGCTCTATCCCGCAAATTCATCCTGGTAAATCGTTGCTTTTCTTTTCAAAAGAACACGAAATTCTTTTATTTCATCGCTCTGAAATCCGCTTGAACAGTATAATCTGTTAAAGCGAACACACCCTAAGATTTGTGGTGATCCACCTAAAAAATTATTTATAAAAGCTTGCATTCACATAAAACTGTATTATAATTTATTTAAATATCCTTTGCTTAAACATATTTTAATTTTTATAAATTATATTCATTTATATAAAATACATCAGTTACACTAAAAAATATATACTAATATTTTTTTGACGTAATTTATTCAATTAATTAAAATTTACATAACCAATAAAAATAAGAAAAACTGAATTTTTTATATTCAATTAGATTTCCTGATATAGTTAACTTAGAAAGTCCAAAAATAAACTTTTACTTACAACAAGTTGCACCAAACGAATATAATACAAACAATCTCACATTAGAAATTTACCAAAAAGAAAACTTCAACCTCACACTCACACAACTGATTTTTAATTTTTTTCTCAAATTCCAGTTATTATTGTGCTACAATATACCTTTTTTGGATTCCTTGATCTACATGGTGGATATTTCTTATATGATTGCTTTCATATATTATGTCATTTAGTTGATTATACATTTTCAATAAATTATATAAAAAAAATATGGTTAATTTATGTAAAATTATTAAAGTGACATAAATTTATTGCAAAACATACCCAAAAAAAAAGGCAATAAAAGGGTTTTATATCTCACAAGTATTTCTTCCCTCCAACAGAGTGGTGACAGACAAGCATTCAGTGTTCAAAAGAGTGTCCACATTATTACGAAATGGCAATTCAATTAATTTTATTCTTTGGACTATTATTTTGTTATTTTGTTAACAATTGACATTCCAACATTTATGTGCTTGGTACAAAAAGCATAACTTTACAACTTTCGTGACTGAAAATATATTCGTAAGTTTGACATTCTAGTCTTATGATAAATTTAACTAAAATAGATACCGTGATAATGAAAATTTTTCAAAATTTAAATTTAAATCTCACATAAAACTTAGACTTTAACAAAAATAATTCATGAATAATTAATAAATTTTAAAAATTAAAAGTAATTGAAATCTGTTTGATTTTGTACTGTGGTGGTTGTGTACAACAATGACACATTCATGATGCACTGATATGTGTGACGAGCAGAATTATTACTTTGGACAAATAGTAGCCAATAGAATTGTAGTCAGTGTAAGAAAAATAAATAAATAAAAGCATTACTGCTGCAAATATTATTTGAGAGGACGGGTCAAAAGTCGTGCTTCATTGATCGAGAATTCAAAATTCTTTAAATTCAAGTATCAGAATAATAATTCTATTTTTCAGTATTATTTTAACCTTGCAACAACTAAATCTCATCAAACTAATACAATGTAAAATGATATGAAACGTTAGTATAAAAATTAAATTATACTTCTCTTATTTTCAGTTTAATTTTATGTTTATTTAAAATTATATCGTCTTTCTTTATTTATATAAATGTATATTTAAAAATAAATATTTATTTTATGCATTCTGAATAATCTGATTTTAATTTATCATTTCTTGTCTCTATTTTTTATTTATTTTAGTTTCGTGTGTTTGTGTTATCTTTTATTTTGAAACTTTTATATTAAACAAAACATATTGTTGGATATGCACCATCATGGCATGATTCACCTTCTAATTCTAGAATTTGGTTATAGGTAGAAAACAAAACTCAATACCTTTGTTTAAATATTTATTAATTATCACTTTAAAATTCTTAAAATACAAGAAAATATGGTGATTTGAAAAAATAGTTAGTTGTAGTTTTATATAATTTTAAAAACATTTTGAAATTCTTGTAATATAATATCTATCACAATAAAATCAATACAAATTTATATACTCTAGTAATATAAAAATTGAAATAGTATCTCTGAAAATAAATTTGTTCGTATATTTGTTTGCATGTATGAAGAATATTGATTGATGGGCAGAGTTGGTTGGTTGGTGAGGATAAGATGGTTTAGTTGGTTCTCACAGAAGTAGTAATTAGTAGGTGTTCATTGAGATGTGTCCTAAAATGATTTTGGATATTGATTGAGTTTATGTTGGGATGGGTGATTTAAGTATCTCATCTTCCTCCTCCTTCCACCGCCGCACGTGACTGTCGGAAGCGATTTTCACCATCGTTGTTTTACTTCCACGGTGGTGCTTCGTGCTGTCGTCAACAATTTCGATAACTTGTATAGTGTCAAGAATGGAAGGACAAAGTGAAGAGTTGATGGGTGGAAGAATTGAAGGGCAAATATGGAAATGGAAGAAACAAAAAAAATCTCAACCCTCAGTTAAAGAATAATAAATATAAATCTAACGGAAGAGAATTAGTCGCCTACCAGTACACCTGTCTTGTTAATGTCAAAACTAAGATGACCACGCTGCTTCCAATCTGATACTGATTGATTTTTGAAGATGCCGTCGCGTTGTGAAATATGCTGCGAGATAATGATCGCGATCTTGCTTCCTCCAATCGGAGTTTGCTTTCGCCACGGTTGTTGCAGCGTGTGTCTCCTCTCTTTTTCTCTCTGTATTGATCTCTCTTTCTCTCTATGCGAGATCTGAGATTGTGATTTCGTTTTGCAGGTTGAATTCATCATCTGTTTGCTCCTCACAATTCTAGGTTATATTCCTGGCATCATTTATGCTCTCTATGCCATTATCTTCGTTGATCGTGACCAGTACTTTGATGAATACAGGCGTCCTCTCTATTCGCAATACTGATAGTTTAAGTTCGAATGCATTATTGATGTTCATGTCTTGCTCGTGTGCGTAACTTCTGCAAATTTAAGTTAACGTGCTTATGGTTTTGTAATCGAAATTGAATTTGCTTATGGTTTGTAGAATCTATTGTTTTCGCTCTTGAAACTTCAACAATTTTTATGCAATCAGGATTCTTGTGTGATGCCTTTTGATTTTTCGTAGATCTATGACTCAAGTAATACAGTAGCATCCACAGTCTTTAGTTTTGAGGGGTTTGGACTTTTTACATCACCACTGCGTATTTTTGGGGCCCGTGGAAGTGATTCAAACGGATAAGAGGAATATACTATTTTATTAGCTGTTTCGAACTGTGGAAGTGATAACTGATTTTGTTTGGTTCATTTCTGTTATGTCTCTCATTCTCTCTACGATTCAATTGATTGGTAGCTGTTTCAAGATCTAGTTAGCAATGAGAGAAAACCCTTCCATCTTTCATTAGTGCTTTATTTTCATCTCAGAAAAAAGGTTCTCATTCTCTGAAAGTTTCTCCTTCTCGCTTTATTTTTTTTATGGCAATAGAGCTCCTTTCCTAGGGTGCTCTGCTACTGCTGTACAAAATTCTTCATCACTGATTCTTTAGTTCTTTTTTCGCTGTTTGATTACTGGTGAATCCAAATCGGATTCTGGGACCTTCTAGCCCTTTCTACGTGGATCCAGAAGAAACCTTAGTGCATTATTGGTTTCTTCTTGGTGTGGTCATGGATAGAAAGGAAATATTTAAGCTTAAAGAAAATAAGGCAAAGGAAGAGTTCTACAAGTAGAAAACTTGCCAAGAAAAGAAATAATAGCTTTCATGTAATAGATTACTTGATTGTGTATAATACTTCCTTGTATTTGGTCACATTTATAAGAGGAGGCGTGTTTGGCTTTCTTCCCTTCCTATACGCCTCCTGAATCTACATAAGGAGTGTTTAGGCCATTTTGTAGACACTTATTATACTTTGGGTGATAAAAGTCATTTGCTTGCAAGAAGTTCACAATTTCAATCTTTTATATTTTTATATTGAAAACTAAGTCTCAATTGGCTGAGCACCTTGCTTATGGCATTGAGTTTGAGTGGGACAATCTTCTAATTCTTAGTTTCTCTTTGTCATGATCTTGGTTTACATCCGAGATAAGTTAACCTCATCTAAGTATTTACATCTTGTTCTTTTGTATTCTTTCCATTAATCTCATACACTCTTTTGCTTAATTTCTTCTTCCTATATGTTATGCATAACCACCATAGCTTTGGCCATCCATGCTCCAACCAAACACCACCTTGAAACATTCGAGAACCCATTGTGAAACTTCTTTCAATCCAAACCAAAGCATGTGCTAGAAATCTAATGCCTTAAAACAATGGATTCTCCCCTTGGAACTTGAGATAGTCGATCCACTTCTTGAAACATTAAATTCAAAGAACAAGCTGCCTTTTTGGTGATGAAAGTCTTCCTTCCAAGAGGAAGAAATTGGACCTTAGCTAGAAAATGCCAAGAGAGGCCCAATTGATTTTGAACTATTCCCAAGAGCAATTCCAATCAGTTGTCTTTTCCCGTTCCAAGGATTCGGATTGTTTTCAACCTCGATGAATTATCAAGAGAACAACTAGAAGTGATCAGTCTCAAATTAAACATTAGGCATAGAAAAGAAAAATAATTACTGAATAAAAAATTGATGAAACTAAAATGTACGCACGATTTTGGTTTGGTGATTTCCCACCTCAACAATAGGTAATTTAGTAAATCATAGTTAATCTATATTGATAATCTCATTATTTAGATATATGGCCAAAATATAATTTATAAATAATGTAAACTTTAACTTATAAAACTAGTTTTGTAAGATTGAGTTAAGTTTCAAGCTCATTTTCTAAAATGATATCAAAACTTATTAATGACATGCACGAATAAGATTAGTTAGACATATCGTATTATTCATGGTTGAGTCCATCTCTATTCCTTTTCATATTTGATTCTTTTGATTTGACATAAGAGTTTTATAAGATTGAGTTAAATTTAAAATTCATTTTTTTTATAATCTATAAATTTAAATCAATGAAGTTTGATTCATTATGATTGTCTCAAATGTCTTTGATTGTTACTTTCCTTGCTTTTAATAGTTTCTAAAACTTTTAACTTAGTTAAATTCTATTTCAGACTTATTTATATGATAATAATTTCTAGACCAATGTCATATCGTCACCTTCATCTTCGTCACCTTCATCTTTGCTCACTTAAGTAAGTATCACATCTTGCTTAAGCTATACTTTATGCTCCAAGATAAGGTGTTTTTTTGACTTCATTCATTCAAGTAGTCTTCATGTCATTCGATTAAGTGACTCTATTCACTTATTTATTACTTGCTTAGGTGTTCATTTAGCCTTGCTTAAGCATGTTATCTAGTTCCTTAAAAACCAACTTTCTTTACTTTCTCGAGTTAGTTCAATTCATTGCTTGATGTTCCCAATCATTAGACCTTTTTACTCTTCTTGCTCAACGAGCTGGAAGCCTTGCTTAAGTGAGTCTTTTATTGTTTAATAGTTGATTGTCTCCACCTACTTAAGCAAGTCATCTATCTCACTTAGAGAGATTTTTTTTTTATTTCTTAATTTGACTAGATGGGAAACACTCAAAGAAAAAAACATTAGAATGTCCAAGGATATTAATTTTTGAAATTACTATTAAAATGACTAGTTTTTCCTAACTTCTTGAGTCGTTCAAGGTCACAGGCATAAGAAATGTCTATCATATTTTCGGTACTCGTTGTATACTCTGTGATTATCAATTTGTTGCTACTAGGTATTAACATCTTTAAAATTAGTCATGTGAAGGAGTTGATGAATGTAAAACTAAGTCTTAAAGATATTGGTTAATTCAAATTTCTCCTTGGCTTTGAAATTGTCGGGTCTTAACAAGGAATCAATCTTATCAATGAGAATATGTTTTTACTAGTCTAGCCAATTTCCATATCAGCGAATTGTTTAACAAAGCTACATATATATCCAATCCAAGTGTATTTCAAAGACTACTTGAGAGAAGCTTTAATCTCACAAGTACATAGAGGTGTCAATTTGGTTCAATTCACAAAGCTTGACACTAACCCACTTTAGATGGGATCAAAAATCCCCTATTAATAAAGCCCATAAGATCAAAAGACCATAAAAGTATTGTGGGCTAAAGTATGCCCATAGGCTTTCTTTTTAAACATAAAAAATATATTATTAAACTTTCAATTTTGGTCAGTCTATTTTGACCTTCAGCAAAATTGCCTTCAACTCGGGCAGGCACATCTTTATCTTCGATCCATGCTGCTCTGTCTTAAACTTCAGCATGGTGAGCCTAAAACAACCTTCAGTCTGAGTAGGGTCAACTTAGATGAATTTGGTTGAATTTTGGTCGGGATCGACTTAGTCAAATTTGACCAAATTTTGGCAAAATTTAGCCAAGTCGGCCCTAACCAAAATTTTGAGAAATTCGTTTGAATCTACTTCGACTAAAATTCGGTCAAATTTGACCTAGTTGAATCAGACAAAAAATCGATTGAGTCTATCTCATCTCAACCTTTGGCTCATGTTGATCCGTCTCGACCTTTAGCCTGAATCAGTTAGTGTCGATCCTTAGCTTAAATCGATTCGTCTGGACAATTAACCAAGACTAGTCCAGAATATCTCATCTTAACCTTTGATCCGAGTTGGCCCATGACAATTCAACTTGATTTTTGACTCATGTTCAAAATATTATTTTAAAAATTAATTAAAGTTTGTTATTGGTGTCAAATCCATCTTAACCATTATTCTAATTCACTTTATAGGATCGAGGTTTTTTTTAGCTCTCTCATTTGAGAGCCCCTAAAGGGAAGATTTAATGAAGACTTAAATCCTTAATTGGTCCCCGTGTTAAGAGGGAATTTTCAGTTTAGTACCCGCTTTTAAAAGTGTATATATTGGATCCCCATGTTTTGCAATTTGTGTCAATTTAGTGCCTTCGAACCATCATTTTGGCTTGAAAATTGCAAGTGGACAAGTTATTTTGAGTTGCAACATGTTTATTAACTGTTTGAACTTTTGGACACCTTCCAATTGTTGTTACAAACTTGTTCGAAGTTCATTAATTCACTAAATTGGCACAAATTGCAAAACATAAGAACCTAATGTATACACTTTTAAAAGCGAGTACTAAACTGAAAATTTTCTCCTAACATAAGGATTAATTAAGGATTTAAGCCTTTAATGAAAGGTGAGCTAAACCATGCACCATTTGCCAAATAACAGCTATGCGGGTACAGGGCCAAAATATCTCATGGAGCGAATCACTTAGCCAACTTCTACAGTCTCCAACTATCCTTCATCGTCAAACAGCAATGTGGCTTCTCAGATATTGGAAGCCACTTTCCAAGCTCAGCTCCTCAACTTCAAGGATTTAGTGTTGCACTTGCAAGTATCATAGTTATTTTCTTTTTCTTGGGGTCTTCTCTTTTCTTACGGGGCTTGCTCAAGTCACTTGTGAAGCACAGTGAATTCTGTATTTACTGTGATGAGTTCAGCTGTCATCTCCTGTGACTAACCATATTTAAATAACATTTAATTATGTCTTAAAAAACAATTTATATATTACTATAACTAAAACAAACAAAAAGATATTTATATAATGTAAAGAAACTTTTAGTATATGTATACAATTGTTTTCATTTTTTTTAGTAATTATTTTTTAAAATAAAATTACTGGGAATATATGTGCTGAACGTATATGTGTTTATTTAATTTTATTCTAACAAAATTGTATTAAAATAAAAACACTATAGAGAATTTAAAAAATATACTTAGGCCAAATAAAAATAAAAATATAATTATTTTACACACACAAATAAAGCAAAACAAAACATTATAGAGAGTTAAAAAATTTACGTAGGCCAAAATTTCAGAAAAAAAAAACAAAAAAACAAAATATATCCTTTATTATATCCAGCTTAAAAACAGGGTATGAAATGGAAACACTGTAATAAACAGAGGATTGAATTGTGAGTGAAATCTGATCCCAAAGGAAGAATGAACGTGGAAACTGAACCAAAGGAATCTGAGTCAGATTGGGGCGAGTTGACTCGCGAGTTACTCATCAACATCCTCTCTCGACTCAGCGTGGAGGATCGATGGCGCGGCACCATGATGGTCTGCAAGCCATGGTTCAGCGCCTTCAAGGACCCCTCTCTTCACTCTGTTTTCGACCTCGATTCCCAATTCGACTCACCCCTCGAGTCAACTCGCTGGTGGACCCCTCAGTTCGAGGCCATGATCGATTCCATGCTTCAATCTGTCGTCAAATGGGCCCAATCCTCTCTCACCCAGATACGCATTCGCCACTGTTCCGATCGCTCTCTCGCCCTCGTCGCCCAAAGGTTCCAACTTTCTACCAAATTCCCTTACCCATTTGTTTGAGTGTTTGAATGTTAGATGAAAGTAATGAATGTTTTCTTTGTAAAATCAAATTAGGATAATTAGTATTTTTCACGTAATTTTAGATCATTTAACGTGAATCAAACATGTCATAATTCGTTATGGTAGCATTTAAGATTTCAGTAATATGTATGCTACCTTTATTCCGAAATTCCAATATTTTAATCTGTGTGTTTATATGTTCCTTCTATTTTGAATAGAACATTAGGTTGGAGCATTTAACACTTTTTAAAATATATTTGAAATTCAGATGCCCGAATATTGAGGTGCTGTCTATCAGAAGCTGCCCTCGTGTGACTGACGATTCTATGTCTAAGATAGCTTTGAGTTGTAAGAAGCTAAGGGAGTTGGATATTAGCTATTGTTATGAGATAAGCCATGAGTCATTGGTGCTGATTGGAAGAAACTGTCCCAACCTTAAGGTTCTCAAAAGAAATTTCATGAATTGGCTTGATCCTTCCCAACACCAAGGCATTGTTCCTAATGAGTATCTAAATGCTTGTCCACAAGATGGAGATGATGAGGCTGTTGCAATTGCGAATTCCATGCCTGATCTTAAGCATCTTGAGATTAGGTTCTCCAAATTATCAGCCAAGGGTCTCAATTCCATATCTCAGGGATGTCCTAACCTTGAGTTCTTGGATTTGTCTGGGTGTGCTAACCTAACTAGTCGAGACATTGCAAATGCTTCTTCTAGTTTGGTGCACTTGGAAGTAATTAAGAAGCCAAATTTCTATATCCCAAGGTCTGTCTTCCACACTGAAAGGTATGGACATTGGAGTTTATATGATGAGAGGTTTCAAACAGATATTTTCCGAATATGATCAGTGAGAGGAAGATTCATCCAAGATATAAACACTCTGAATTCATCACCTCATCTTTCTGCTGCTTTGTGATAATCTTAGTTGGATCTCTAAGGTCCTTGTCAATTTGTCACAGTCAAGTATATATTGTAGAAATTACAATCTATGTAATTATATGTTGTTTGCCTTCCATGTATTTGGAATTATTTGACTATATGTGCTGTCTTGTCTCAGGTTTCCATAATGGATTTACCTGACTATTTGGAATTATTTGACTATATGTTGTAAAAACCTGTGTTTTATATATATTGCAAAAGTTCTGTTGTCTCTCTTCATGTTAGCCAAGCTTATGTTGATCGAGCTCGAGTGGCCGAGCTTAGTTTTTAGTCGAGTCGTTGGAAGATCTTGCATTACCCAGTTATCCACATCCGCATCCACAAGAAACGCGAAGATGCTGTTTGGCTTCAGCCGCAAGATGCGGGAGATCTTCCACACGTCTTGGACTTTGGGCCAGTCTCGTTTCTTCTCCAAACTTTAGAGGTATTGTTATCAATCCAAAAGAACTTAACACACCTTGCCGAGCTCTCCCTCTCACATATCTTTGTTTTCTCTTTTCTTAATCTTTTATATTATGAGTTTATATTAACTCTTTAAAAGAGATCTTGCTAGTTCTAATATTCTCGAAAGTTTTCGAGACTTGTACCCTGAGAGATTTAGACATACACTGTGGATACATCTTTAAAGATAATGATTATTCACAACTCAGAAAATCCATTTAATGTGTTTTTATCAAATTTCCGACATGTTATGCATAGCATTATAAATTTTTAAAGTAAAGCATGAGTACAAATATAAAAATTAAAGCTGCATATGTAATGTTTTATTTTATTATATTTTTTATTATCGACTAATATAGTAAAAGACGATTTAAAAAGCTTTTAGCTCTGAAAATTAAACCGATAAAGTTTGAAGGTTGGATAATGTTTTTGGATGGCATGGTAATGGAAGCAAGATGAAGATACAGGTATAAGGAATTAGATATAGGGAACTAAAAGCGATGCCGAAACAAGATGCCCGAGTGCTGCCATGAATTGACAGCAACCTGATGAAAAAGCCGACAGCTAATGCTACTCACCATGCACTCGAGCAGGACATTTCAGCAGCGCTCGTGAGCAGGTTCTCGCTTACACAATTTCAATTACCAGCCAGCATCATATTCGCTTTTTCATTCTCATCCATAATATTTTTTTTCCAATATCCGGTCATGCTTAGCGAAAAAGGCAATTAATAATATCCGGTTTAAGCTTCAGAAACGATGAGACACCACCAAGTTGTTTTGCCAATTCACTTGCGACTCGGTCCATATAGAGCGCATATAGTCCATTTCTGCTTTCTAGAAGTTCTAATGCTTTTCTTGCCTGCACAATTGATGTCACCCAATCTTCAAGAAGCACTGAAATGTCATCGTTACCACAAGTTACAGCTCAGTTTAATTTTTTTAAACTTGGTTCATCTTTATTACAGTCAGTTAACAAGAATATACGGTATAAACGTAACAGTATAGAAAAATACTAAATGTTGGCTCACTTGTATTTGTTTTGCGTCAGAAAAATCAAGACTCGATATGTCAATTAATTAGTTAAGTTCGGTATAAAGTATGAAGCATACCGTAGTCAAAATCTTCAGCTTTTGTCCACTCTAATAAGTAATCCGCAACCAAAAACTCGATAAGCTGGATCCTGCAACGGCGTAAAAAATAGATAAGTTGTTGTCTTTAAAAACATCATTACTTTCCTCGAAACCTGTATTGAGCTATTCGTTATGATTTATGAATCTGGACATTATACTATTGCGCTTTTGCTAAGAACTTACAGTATGAACATACAATCATGCATTTCAGGAAAGTCATCGTCAAAAGGATCACAGAAAAGCAAACGTTCTGCTAGCACCATAAGTCTTTGACACACTGAAAGAATTGCCCGCTGACCAATATAAGGCTCGCTCCCAAGTTTGCGGATCAAATGCTGAACACAAAACTGAGCATTGGTGCCAGTGTATTGAGACCCTAGAAGATACGTATTTATAAGGAACGGCAAAAAAAAAAAGAGACAGTAAGTCAACAATTAGAATGATCAACAAAATAAACGGTCATAAAATGGCGAGGGCATGAAGCTACGGCTTAAAAGATCATAATGGCGACAATTTTACAGTAGTTTACCGTCTTACACATTGACCTTAAAAAGTAACCTACGATTATTCACACAATCTTAAACTATGCATACCATTTTCCGACAAGGACGTGCACATCTGCTTAATCAAACGTGTAACTAGGCTGTTGACAATTCCTTCAACAAGTTCGTGGTTCCTTCCCGTGGATAAAAGATTCTTCAACGTAACTTCAAAAAAGACATACAAATATAATCTTCAGAGTAAATAACAAGGAAATATGATCGTGGGCTACATGTGTGATGGTGATCCATAACGAAAACCTAAAAATCAAAGTTAAACTTAGTATAGCTCGAAAACTAAATTTTGAGGTAAATCGCTCATGGCTCAAATTACCACTTGATGTGAGAATGGGAAATAGGGACCGGTACTAAGTTACCTTACAGAGTTCATCATAGTCTTTAGGGGGAGAGTGGGAGATTGATCATGGTCTTGCATGTTTACAAGATAAACTACTATGAAGAGCGGTTAGTTAGAATGATAGCCAACGCCCTAAGTCTTGGGTTCACAATATTTCAATTATTTAATCAAAACCAAAAGAAGTGGAAAAGCCAAACTGTCACAAAAGCAGCATACGGAATATAAACTCAGCAGCTTGATACACCGGGTTCTCAAATAAATAGCACATACCTAATATAAAATCTACAGCTTGATGTGCTAGATTTGCAAACTTGGAATCATCCACCTGCAAACTAAATTGAATACACCACGTGAGCAAAAAAAATACATCAACAAAGCATGCCAAAAACAATTATTTGTTCATATTCTATTCAATATCACTAGTATTTATGAACTCTGCTAAGAACAGCTGATAGAGAAAGAAGAAAAAACTTAGATGGTGAATTTCTCATAAATTCATTGAACAACAAATATATAGAAAACAACAAAGATAATTATATATAGTAGCTGCAAAACAGGCTAATAGAAAAATTACTAACCGCAAAAAGATAACAAAAAACCAACAAACTGTATAATCAAAATAGCTTTATTATTCAAATGTTGTATAGATCATTTCAGTAAAATAGAATACTAAAAAACAGTGAAGCATCCTAACAGGTGATAGCGAGCTGCACAGGTCCACGAGAAAATCAACAGAGGCCCTAAGCTGTTCTGCTTCATCCTCCTTAATTAAACCTGCGGGTTTAGTTTCAAATCAGAAAACAAATTTAATACAATTCCTTAGAGTTAACATCAAATATTAGTCATGCCATCCTGAACTATTAGATAAAACACCTTTCTAATTACAAATCATGAAAGAGGCAGATAATCTGCGTGATTCACCATACAGTCTAACACTCAGTTGTTTATAACTATAAATGCCGTTCGAATTACCTAAAGAAAGCCGCTGCTTACTTGAAGAAGGAGAACCTATTTTTCTCCTCCTTTCCTTGAATCGCACTACAGAAAGCCAATTTGTCAACGGCAATTCAAAAAGCGTAGTTATGCAACAAAGTAGATAATAATGACGACTATGATTAAACCTTGTCTCAAAAATCTGCGTCGAAGGACATCACTGAATCTACTGTCGCAACCAGTTCCGTGATGCTTAGGGTTTCCTTCTCCGAAATTATCGAAGAAATAGCACTTGCAAGCTGCACTTTCCGGGAACAGATCGCAGTGCGAAGCATCTACATCCAGAAACTCGGAATGAATATGTGATTTCGAGTGAACGTGAGTTTATACGCGAGAGAAATGAGAACGAACCTTGAGCATCCTTGAGATCTTCTCTGAGCCTCAGGATTTCTTGCTTTCTTTCTTTAGCCTGAGAATCTGAAGGTGAAATAAAACTGAAGATTGGAAGGCATTAGATTGGAATGAAAACGAAGGAAGTGTCTAACCTTTCGCTTCCAACGGAGAAGAGCGTTAGATTGCGAAGGAGACAGCGCACTGGATTCGTTTGCATTTTTCAGAATCTTCGATCTGAGAAGCGATATCGCCACCGCTAGCTTTAGCGATTCATCGCTCCTTCTTGCATCTTCCTTCTCTGCCATTTACTTTAGATGATCACCAATCCAAATGAAAAAGGCGCCAAACCTGTTGGAGTTTAACATTGAAATAAATAAATTGATACGAAAAAAGTTTATATATTTGCACTCTAGTAAAAAAGAAAAAAATCAAAGACCTATGATGTATTTACACTTTTAGGTATCCTACATCTCACTAATAATTTTCTTTTTATTTTTCATCAAAATTATGTAATTTTTTCACCAAATAACCAAAATGAGTGATATATATATATATATATATATATATATATATATATATATATATATATATATATATATATAATATCGTTAGGTTGACAAATTTAGTAAAAAGGAGTGATTACTTAACTAATAAGTTTATCTTTTAAAGTGAAATGTTACTTGAATGGGCGTTTTAGCTCCTTACTTTAAAAAAAAAAAAAAAAAACTCAAGTCATAAATTAAATTTAATTTATCTAGACATATTGTTATTTATGTCATCTTTATAAAAAAAAATTATGAATTCTTTCAAGTATATTATTTTAATGAAAAAATTTTAAATTAACATCGACCCATAATATTTAATTTGTAATATTCTTAACATTGATAAAATAAAATATTATAAGATTGATAAAGAAAACAAATTGTTTGAACATATAAATATATGATATTAATATAATTATCTAAAAAAATAACCGTAATAATAATAAGGTTTAATACTATTTTTAGTCTCTATTTTTGTTGACTTTCTTTAATATAAAACTTATTTTTTTCGAATGTTCAATATGATCTCGATTTTTGTAATTTATATTTAATTTAATCATAAAAGTGTCTAAATTGTTAATAGCAAACTATATATGTGGACAATATTTAAATGAGTTGTTGGATTGTTGTTTATGTGGTCGGCTCATGGCTATGTGATGCTACTTCATTTTTTCACCACCATGAATGCAACCACCATTAGAGCCACTCTTAAAGTAGCTTTGTTCCTCCACAATTGTATATTCGTTGCCTTCGCTTCCTTATCATCATTTTCTTCCTCCTCCTCCTCCACTGTGTTACCTTTTAGGAGGAGTTGGACTAAATCGTCTTTTCCCTAGATAAAGCAATGTCCCTGCTAAAGAAACACCATTCTTATCTTCTACGTGAGGACCCCAAATCCAAACCACCCAACAAATCCCTCTCATTTGGTTCTCCTTCACACCTTTCTCCTATTCTCAAGTCCTCCTCCCTTAGGCCACCCTAGTGAGATCACCACACCTAAGACCCCTTTAATTTCTCTCAACGAGAGATTTCTACTTTGAACAAAAACCAAGATGAAAGATTTGCGTAAAATGCCATGAGAATTGCTTAAAGCTGAAATTGCAACATGGAACCAAGTCTTTTGGCAATACACCATCCTGATTTTCAAGTCTGAACAAAAAATTTATGAATCCATCTTCACCAATCGCAAACCCCAAAATCACTCTCAAAATTAGGGTTTCTATGATGGTGGTGTCGCAGTTTGTGCTTGTTATTTTCAAGTTTCTCTTTCAATTTAGGGGAATTAAGCCCACATGTATTTCTTGTTTTCATCTTTTTGGTTTTATTTGTTGGGATTTATAGGTGGCTATGTGCATGGTGAATAATATGGTGGCGCGATTTAGGTTTGATTCATCTGCAAGTTTCGCGTGAATGAAGATGGTGATGCAATTTGGGTCTTGTTTTTATGCAAGTTTTGCATGAACGAAGATGGTGATGATGGTGGCGTGATTTTGATCATATTTTCTCCAGGTTTTGCATGAACAAAGATGGTGTCGTGGTTGTTGTGTGTTAAAGAAATGGTTGAAGAAACATTCTGATTTGCGATGGTTGGTGGTGGCGCAACGACGTGAAGGAGACCATGGTAACTCCTAGTGTTTCTCGGTGTGTTGGGAAGAAGATGAGATGGCGTGGTGAACCATGTCACAAAAAATGGAACACGTCATTCATTCATTGCTCACGTGTACTCTCTCGTTAACAATTTAAACGGCGTCATGAAAAATGACTAAATTAAACATAAATTACGAAAATTGGAACCACATTGAACACTCGAAAAAATGAGTCCCACATTGAACAAAGTTGACGAAAAAAGAGACCAAAAGTGGTATTAAACCTAATAATAACATATATTTAAAGCAACTAAGAAAAACTATTAAACTACAAGAAAGAATATTCCACAATACCACCACCCTCAACCAAAGATGTTTCGACGCATACCGCTCATATGTTCATACCAATAATGTGATCATCGCAAAAAAAAAAATAAAAGCACATAAGAAACACCAATTACTCACTATAGAGACTCATACTAAACTTAATTATCAGGATAGATGATTGATATCAAACTATGGTGAGTTATTCACTTGTGGTGGCCTTTATTGCTTTGCAGAGCCATTGTCGTTAAGTTTGATCCTACCACATACAAGGTTAAATTTGTTAACATACTTGGCAAAGGTAAAGCCCCTAAACTAGGATCTTTTACTCCTCTCACCACATACCCTGTTCTTCTCTACTTGATTCTAGATAGTTATTAAAGCAACATGATAACTCTTGATATTGAATTCATATATTAATGCATACATTAATGAAACCACAACTAATCCTCTTTGGATTAGTACAAACAATTCATTCTCAGATAAACATCATAAATCAACTACCATTTTAGCATCACATAATCCTACATTAAAATAATATCAAACTCGATTAATTTTGCTCAACAAGAACATTTATTTGCTCGGCAAGTAGTACTTGAAAACCCATTCGCCCAACAACCAGATAGCTCATCCAATAAAATTATCACACATAGAAACATTACAAGAATGACCAAGACATATTGTTATGATCATTGATTTGTAAAGACTCAAATAAATGACTAAAATGACGCATACAAGTGAAAGAAATGTCACATATAACATATAATGAAAAAAAAATACTAATTAAAATTGTTGAAACTCAATTGACACAAACAAAGAAACTGACCTATCCAAAATAAAAAATTCACAATAACAATTAATCTTTACTGTTTTGATTCTTCAATCATACAAATAAAGAAAAAATTAATTTCTATATAGATAATAAATTTTAGACTAATAAAATTTCATTATAAAACTCTTTATATTAAAACATTTTAAAATTAAAATAATTGACACTATTTGTCACACCCCATTTAATACCCTCCTTAGTGGGGTACACGTGTCAGCCGTCCGGTCTTCCCTGGTAAAGTGGGAGACCAACTCTGCTAAGTTTTAATTCCCTTCCTTCGTGATCCGTGCAGTATCAGCAGAGCAGTGAAACCCCCAGAAAGTGGAAGTCAGGTGGCACGCTGGGAATGGTCCGGACGTTCTAAGTGGAGGCAGTATATAAGGTGAGAAGGGAACCTGACGCCACTTTTCCCATGCAATCTTCTTCTTCTTCCTCAAACTCAAACTTTCTGGAAACTCAAATTCTCCTCCTTCTCTCTAAAATCTTCCAACCTTCTCTCTAAATTCCTAACCAATCTACTGTTCTGATCACCATTCAGATCACACCTGAAGACTTCTGGTGGTCTCCTCTTCCATTAGAACCGTTCGGTTTCGGGTTATACCTGGTAAGTGTTCTGACCTTTGAAATCTATTTGTTCTCTTGCATGCATGCGCCTTTAAAGCTTGCATGTACTTGTGAAACCGTTCCTCTGAACCTACTTTGGTATTTGATTCTAGACTTTGGGAACCTTAGAAGAGATAGATTGCTACCAACCTACCTTAGACGTACTAGCTGGAATTAGAGGTAAGGGAAGCTTATAAAGTTTAATTATAATTTCTTTGTATGATTTGAATGTATGAATCTTTGTTGTATGATGTATGATTTAATGGTTGATAATATGTAAAATGCTGTCGTATGAATTGTATGATTTTAAAGTATGTACTTGGTATGAATGTATGAAACTTAGAGAAATCATGAATCTGAGATCGAAGGTCATTAGGACCATTCAGTCCTCCCATTACCGTTCAGTCCATTCGGACTGTTTGGTATAATAAGTTTCTCAATTTAGTTTACATCATTTAATATTATTGTTAATAATTATTTAAGGACGCTGGTCATAAACCAGGCGTTCGGCCTTACAAGTGTTCGACCTTAGGTTGACACTTAAATTATAAAATCTACAAACTTGATATTCTTTCTTTTGGAACCATTCGGTCACTTAATGATTGCATGGTCTAGTGAGCCTTTATTCATTGAAACGTCCGTTTTACTTGACTAAAGTCCTTTTTCTCCTTTAAAGAATTCCTCTTTTCTTAGTTCGTTCGGTTTGAGAAGTGTTCGGTCATAGACCAGCCTTCGAACATGATTAGTACTTGTTTATAACATTCTTTGCAAAACCGTCCGGATGACTATTACTTATAGTAAATCCTTTGGGGTACGATCTTATTTCTTGTCGGACCATTCGACCAACCATTTGATATTCTTCTGTTATTCAGTCTCACCCTTGATCAGACCGTCCGGACATCACTTGTGTTAAATCTTTGGTAGTTAGTTCTATTCGTTGTCGGGTCAGCCGGTCAACTATTGCAAATGTTCCAGGGCATCCAGTTTTAGTTCTTGTTGGACCATTCGGCCATGTATCCTTGTCTCATTCCATCTTTTATTCCATCGTTGATAATCTGATCGTTCTATTGGCACCCTTATAGGATGAAAGTAACAATGAATAGATATTGAATTTGGTTGAGTAAGGGAATTCCAATGGAGGAATGTCTCATGAATTGGTAATGATTGGTAAAATATGAACATGGTCAGACCCTGGTTTGGTCGTCCTGATCCTGATATTCCGTGAGGACGCTTTCTCAGGTAGAGAAAGGTCACTCATGTGTGGGAATGGCAGGAGGTCCGCGGTTATACGAACAGATAACCGTTTGAGGACTAACCTCGGGTGGCAGCTGATAAGTAAAGGCAGCTATTACACCACACCGGGTGCTAGGGACGTCGGGCTACATGGTTCATACCGTCCGGACAGTGTCTTAGTGGTCGGTCATAAGTTGATGAACTTAGTATGCACGTGTAGTAATTGTGTGTATAACATGTTGATTTGATTCTGTTTAATTGCTTACCTGTTGAAACGATTAATTAAATTTACATAAGCTTACCCTTATCTGTTCTGTCTTTATGTATGTTGTCGTTCGGTGTTTGACCGTTCGGTTATTCTCTTCGTGGCAATGATCATCCTTTTGGGTGTGAGCAGAGGGTACTTTGGAGGATACCTTAGAAGCTGCTTTGGAGGACACTCTGGAGGATGCCGTGGAAGCCGTGCCTGAGAGCTGTGCAGGACCTTCCGGTCTTTAGTATAGTTATTTTTGTTAGGTGGCTAGTTAACTGTTCGGTTAATAGTTTGTAAAAATCCTTCAGAATGAGGAACCTTTTGATGATTGGTCGTTAGTTCAATGAACTCTATTTAAGACCGTTCGGTCTATTTTGTAAATATTGTATTCAGTATGACTGTTGTACAGTTTTAAATTTTAATGATATATTTTCCTATCTCTTTCACCTCTATGCTTATTCACTACTGTTCTCCTTTATTATTCATGTTAACTCCTAAAATGAATTATAGCTTTGGGTTATATTTATTGGGATGTTACACTATTTACAAACAACATCACTTTTAAAATCTCATTTTCTAAATATATAATTTATTTAATTTAATATAAAGAACAATATATATATATATATATATATATATATATATATATATATATATATATATATATATATATATATATAAAATCTTATCCTAATTTCAATAATCGTTCCCGTCTTAAATTACTAAAAACATCTCCAATAATTTAATAATTTTGAATTAATTTTTCTTTAGTTATTAATTTCATAACTTATTTCTAAAATACACATTTAACGTTTTTCTAATATTATCTATATTTGATATTTATATAATTATAATTCCGTTATTAATATTTAGCATTGAAAAAAAATGTCTATTTTGTCACTAAATTTGATAATATCATATTTTTTAGCTGTGATTTTTTTAATTATTTAATTGATTTTTTACTTGACACTATGGATGGAATAATAAAATACGTACTGCACCCATCATCATCCCTGTCATGAATTAAAAAGTTAAGATAGTTATTTAGAACTAACCTACAAATAATTTAAACCTTAAAAATAATTGTCAAATTTAGAATACAAACTTATTTAAGCTAATTTATTATTTATAAAGATAAAATGCGTATTGATTTATGATATGATTATATTTGTTTTTTTATTACTAAACGATTATATATATGTTGCACCTTTTTATGGGCAACACATATTAGATACAATATTAAATTAATGGTTTTGTACAAATTTTCAGTTATGGTCTAAATCTTTTATTTTTTATATATACATTACGATTAAAATTGTAATTATTAGATAAACAATAACTTTTCTAGTATATAAGTTCGTGATCGAACATAAATTGAATGTGTTTTACAAAGTATTAAAATTTTGGACTCCGACTATTAATTTTTTATTTTTTTTCTAAAATATTCTTTATTAAAATTAGTTCTTTAATATTAAAATTAAAAAAATATAATAACAATGTATAATAAGAGATAAAAGAATCAAATTAAACCAATAAACATATCAATGTTAGAATATTAATACGAAATTTAGAGAATAAATTAAAAAGTATAATAATTTTATAACTTTCTAAGTTAATAAGTAGGAATAATATGGCAATTTCGTAAATAAAACTTAAATACATTAATGTGATTTAAATTTTTTAATCAGTCAAAAAAATCGAAGTTAACGCAATAAAATAAGTTATATCGATTATTGGTATATTTAATTTTAATTTATTTTCAGATCGATCTTATAGATCGATTGAATTGGATCACTTTATGAACAATTCCATGTCTTGAAAATATTGAATTTTTCAAAAAGCAAAAACAAGTACCAACATTTTAAGTGAGATGCCATTTTAGGTTCGAAAGGAGAATAAGCCTTAACTTTTTTTCATAAAATAATTTCATACTGAATATAATTTAATTTTGAGAGAACAAAAACTGTTTCTATTGTTTTACACAGTAAACGTCAAAGATAGAGTACCAATCTGCATCCGTCAGAACTCATACAATACACAAGACTCAAATCTGTGCCAAGTACACAACATAAATAAGCATGATATTTTTAAGATACCCTAAGTTGACAACCAAACAAAAAATATAAATTATTACCTCTTTCCACTGCAAATTATTCCTAAATGTCACTAACAAACGTATATTTCAATAAAACATTTAAATATTAATCACTTCGCTTCAAATTTAATTTCAATAAAAATCATTTTAAGATAAGATAGTTCAGATGAAAAGATGGGATTTGGCATATCGAAATTAAATATAATAATCCCCAGCGATACTGTTCCTCACTCTAAAGGAAGGAAAAAAGTGATAGCTGGACATGCACCCACACAAAGTTGAATTCAAACCTTCAAAAAATACATGCCAAAGTAACGACAATGATATTTATGAACTGACCAGTTTAACAATTACTCTGTCAAGAAAATAAAGGGAAAAAAAATGAAACTAATGAAGTACAAAAACATTTGGACCCCCGGATGGATGGGCCACTCTCTTGGCACATGATTAGCCAACTGGAAAACAAAATCCGTAGCTTTATGGTTTAACTTTTCCCTCAAAAAACACCTCTACGACATGAAAACAAAAAAAAAAAATTATACAACTCGAGAAAATACCTGATACTGGAAGCTCCCACTTTTATAACATACTGTAATACAAAGTGCTCTAAAAAGTGAGAGCTTTTATAGGGAAGGGAATTTGATGTTCGTTCAGTTACAGGGATCAATATTCTCATGCAGACTCATCTGATTCAGTTGAACAGACTCTGACAGGCCTCAATATCAGATGCTTGGGAATCCAACACGGCTTGCCCAGATGCAGAGCTAATTACCTGCAATGCAGCAGAAAATATTGCTTTCTGGAACCGGTCATCATCCACCTTCTTCAGGACGTCTCTCACCACCTTAAAATCCAAAGCCCCAGCCAAAACTAGTTTCCCTACTATCTCACCAAAATTATTTGGTGCTTTAGGTAAGTCTATGCCGATATCATCCAGCAGAGAAGCAAATAACATGCACCCAGTCCCTATGTCTCTGGCTGAAAGAATCTTCTTCACGAACAGATACTCAAGAAGTTTGCCAACAGGTTCAACACATGGCGGACTTTTATCAAGTCCAATGGAAATGGCTTCCTTCACAACCTCGGGATGATAAGCAGGAGCTTTTAGTTCCTCCACACACTGCAATGCCTCGTCCAAAAGCCGGACACTGAAATATTCTTCCAGAAGAGAACTAGTTTTACGCTGAAGTTCGTCAACATTCAATTTTGGAGCTGAAGCTTGTGGCTTCTCAGAGGGTATGGCAGAAACAGCTTTAACAGGTGAAGGCATTTGAGGTGTGGGCTCGGTACTCAAACCAACATTTGATGGACGAGCAGAAGGAGCACCACCACCTCCATGCACCAGGGCACTGCTTCTCCCACTTATAGTACCACCACTACCTTGAGGTAGTAACCTTGAGCTAACAGTTGGCGTCTTAGAAATGAAAGGAGACTGACCACGTCCTCCAGCTTGCATGCCTGACATGTCTCCTCCTCTCGGCATTGATCTTGTCCTGGGAACCTCCCAGTTGTCATTATCAATTCCAGGGATCCTCCTTGTCCCCGGCATCCCAGGCATCATACCACCCGTACCAGGTCGGGCAATTGGAAATCCTCCCTGACTAATGTTTCCTTGAACACCAGAAGTTACACGGCTATTTCTCATACTTGCAGTGGCACCTGGACGCAATCCAAGATTTTTCTCTGCCTCTGAATGAATTTCAGTGATGGTTTTGGCTTTCACCTAATTAGTAAAGAAGCAGTAGCAATTAAAAGAAAAAAAAAAAAAAAAAAAAAAAAAAAAAAAAAAAAAAAAGCAACATAAGTGCCTTCAAACTGAGTCGTAGCATATTTTCAAGAGTAAATTGAGTAAACTTACCTCTTCACGTCTAGGAATCCAGTTATTAGAACGCAAATCTAGAACATCACGAACCATAAACCGCAGCCGTGGAACAAGTTGGGGATTGGTGCTCAATTCTTTCAAACGACTGAAGTACATATCATTAATACGCCTCGATTTTTGGCTTTCATCCAGCTGCTTACCAATAGTGTTGAAAAATTGACATATTGCTTCAACATTTTCCTCAGCTGGACAGACCTTGCTGTCAGGTGGACCTAAAAGCTCCTGTATCAAGCATCAGTCAACCACAAAGGTAAGTGCAAACTCCAAAACCGACAATAAATTATATAACAATCGAGTCTCAAGTCCTGATAGAACCTGAACAATGTGATGAACAATCTTTTCGGGAACCATTTTTTGCTTCAATAGCTCACCAATTAAACGAATGTTTCCAAGGGTTCGAATCTTGACAAGTCTGTCCTTATCCCTTCGCTCCATCTCCTGCTCAGGAGCTGTCATCTGTCTCACTTCTTCCCTCAGGTTATCTGCACCTTCAAAAGCCTCCTGGCAGTTATTCAAGAGCACTCTCTTAAAAGTGATTTCCTTCCCACCAGGCTCATCAGATGGGAATGGAGGCAGCTTTTCATTAAGATCAGAACATAGCTGGGCATACATTGGGCAAAATGTTGGTTCTAGCACTGCCTTATCAAATATTAGTGAAATAACTCCCTGCATTACCAAGCAAATCAATTAAAAACGAGAATGTGATAGAAAAATACTTATTAACAGAATAAAATTAACCTTCAATATGTCGGCAGATGTAATGCCAGAATCAATCAACTGACCCTTCAAGAGATCAAATTTCTCAGGAGTCAACTTATTTAGTATTCTGCATAGAAATGATTCACAGTACTGATTATCAGTATCAGAGGGCATGTAATTCTGAAGAATCATACTAGTCACATGGGTGAAGAAGCAAATACAAAATGTTAAAAAGGAAAGTTAACTTTCATTAGTTACAATGAAAATATATAAATAAAATAATGTAGTCAAAACTCAAAAATATTGACTTGAGATTACTTTTCACAGATTCAGCTTATCTAATGTGAGTAAATATGTAAAGTGAGAAAGAAAGAACGCATCCGCTCTTGATTTAAGCCAGTTAAGTAACAAAGTTCTTCAACTCAATCAAAAAAACCCTCACCTTATCCCATACTTTATTTACCAATTAAGAGAAGCCAAGTCCATTTTTCACATATAGTATGATGCGATCCCACAAAATGATCTATATTGTTATTTTGTTGTTTTTACTAGTCGACATACCGTCTTTAATACACTCTTTAATATTTGGAGAAATCCATTCGACCACTACCTATATCAAATGGACATCACTCTCTATTAAGTGGGACACATGTGAAACTCACCAAATAATAAAGGGCACGTTGAAATACAAAATCCCCATTAACTTATTAACAAGTATTAAAAGGTAGAAATATATTACCCTTTAACTGTCTTTAAGACACGATCTTTTTCAGAGAGAGTTCCCCTTCTAGCTGACCATGGCACCTCAGCCTTGACTAGTGTTGGAGTAGGTCCACCCTGATTTAATAGAGATAAAAGAATTGAAAATAAGATAAAACAATTCATTACACATTGCATAAAGAGAGAACTACTCAATGCCACCATATTAAAAGCTCAAAAAAGCTTTCACTTTTCACTTTCTTGTTTAATTATAATGTAAAGAGCATTAAATGACACTAGATCAAACTTAAATACAAAACATTAACATTTCTGCCAGTTATCAGTACCCCTTGGTTAGAAGTTATTTGTGCCCTTGAAAACTGAGAATTCAGTTGCTCTTGACGATTGTTTCCAAACTCCCTATTCTCCTTGAGATTATCCCAAGACCTCTCATCTGCATTACCAAAAGGTTGGCCAGATCGTCCACGCCAGTCACGATTATCTGGCTCAGAATATCGATTTTGAAATTGATGTGAGGGCTGCAGAAGATATTATATACATCATTGCACAATTTGAATAGTTGAATTTATAATTGTAACAATTTCACAAATTAAATTCATTAAAATGATACGAATGAATTGAACTAATAAAAAAAAATAGAAATATCAGAACAATTAAACTCAATTAGACATTTTACCATTCCTTGATCACTGATGAATCACTCTAAGATACTATTATGTTCACCCCCGAAAATAAATCAGCGTTAATCAAGTGCATTAATAAATTTACCAAAAAGATGGAGGAAGAATAGGGTCTTAGTTAACAACACAAATAGGGGACAGAAAACAAACTCACGTTACTTTCTGGGCGGGCCCAACTTTGATCTTCACCAAAAAGTTCAGCTACAATTTCTTGTCTGATCTTCAAAACATCATCAAGGATCTCAACACCCTTAGAACAAAAAGGTTCAACAATTAGCCAAGTGATGAATCATTAGGCACAAAAACTGGAGCACAAGGTTGAAAAAAAGGATGTGTGGAGAGAAGAGACAAGATATTTAAGAAAACAAAAGATCATACGTAAAAATTTATCCAGAGGCATAGGGAACAATGTAGGTTGCTTTTCAAGGAACAAGAGAGTTCGGTAGAAAATCTGGCAGCCTCTGTTTAAGTTTAATTAATACAAGTAAACTTAAAACATAAAAGTAGACACACAAGGCAAGCAATACACACAGGTTATTAGAAAGAAAAATCCAATCACTAGACATCAAAGAATTTTAATTAGCCACAATTTTCAAATTAAAAGGAAAAGAATAACATCTAGGCAGCAGATGCAATAAACAAATTTCCTCAGGAAAAAGTATAATTAATTAACCATGACATTAAAGCAGCGATAACATAAAAATTACCTCTCTGAGTTGCAAGAGCTGCTCCCTGGTATATCGCACACGCTCACGACCTTCAAACCGGGAATCTCCAGCCTGTAAATTCAGAAACTTTTAGATACAAATCACGAGACATATACACAGTTTAACTATCACAATTCAAAAAGACAACTTCAAAAAGTACATGATAAGTCAGAGATAGATGTCTTTAGATCATAAGCGGTGCTACAACAAATGCAGTATTCAATTAAACCATGTTCAACGGACAAACAATCGCAACCAGTATGTAAATACAATATTGGTTATCGTTCTGTCAACAATTTTTGTAACACAGCAAACAGTTCAACAGATTCATTTAAAGTCTTTGCAAGCACTTCCTTCAGAAAAAAAGTATAAGATTTATAACAATCTCCCAAACACTGAATCTGAGTGGGGGGCCAATAACATCCAGGCAAAATGTAGATAAATGACCTCATTAAGAAAAACAGTATAACAGAGAAACGATGTCATATCCTGTGCCACATAGAAGTTGTCACATCCACTATAATTGTGAAATTAGTTCAATGTATGTGGGACCTTTATGGGTAACTTGAAATTTAGTCAATCCCACCTAAAGCCCACATATTGCTTTTTGTCCATATTTACAGCAGGTACACATACTTAGTGCCCAACCAAGAATTAGGACATTCAAATTCAGTTTGCCCCTTGTCTCATGGGCATTAGGTTAAATCCCTGTAAAAACTGGAAAAAAAAACATTACAAGAAAGATATTCTCTTTTTACTTCCAGTTAGTTGATTTTTTTTCATTTTTCCCAATAGTTTTCTTTATGCTTCAGCACCAACACAGCCCTAAATAAATTGGCTTAAGTACTTAAATTCCAAAACACACCACCATCAAATCAAATCCACACACATCCAAATCTAAGCATTGGACAAAACAAGCAAAAAAAACGAGTGTCAATTACTATTTCCAAATTCAAAGTTTTGCCAAATAATTCATCGCAAAGGTATAAACTTTACAGGGGAAAACAAGCCCGATGATTGAGCCTTGATATTATTCATCACGCTGATACGAGATCCAGATATACCCACCAGAAAACATTTAGGAAAGACACACCCAGCTTTTAAAAATTAATAAAAAACAACGATAAAAAAACAAAAAATGGACAGAATCCTTCATGATATTAATTTCAAGAGAAAGAGAAATAGAGAGAGATAAAGCAAGTTCTGGTGAGAAAAAAGGTAAATTGAAGCGGCAAAAAGGCAGATCCAGGGAAAGGGGATTGATACCTTAATGGAGAAGGGAGAGGGAGAGCCGCCATGAGGACGCAGGAGAGGAAGATCAGCAGAAAAGGAGCCAAAAGCAGGGGAAGCAGAAGACGAGGAGGATGAGTCGAATCGAGGGCCGAGGAGCCTGCTGCCTTTTCCACCGCCGGGCCTCAAACTCAACACCGTCTGATCACTCTGCTGCATGCCTCGCGATGCAATCTTGGCCGTCCGATTCGACAGAGCGGTAATGGATTCAGCAACGCCGAAGCACAGCGAAGCCCAGCGAATAAGAGAAGAGAAGGGTAAAGGGAGAAAAGGGGGAAGAAGAGAAGGGATAAATAGATGATAGATTGAAAGGATTGGATTGTGAGTACGCTAGGTATTGGATATTTCTCTCTCTTCTGCCGAGTGAGAAGAGAAGAGAGAACTGCGTGCGTGAGTGAGAACGGAGGGGTCACAAAAAACCCTTCTTAGAGTTGTGTTCACCCTTGCGTACCGTATCTATACGTATCTCCAATCGCCCCCACTCTTTCTTCCCAAAATTAGGTTTACCAAATTACACCCCCTCCATAACCCTAAATTCACATTCGCCCACCCAAAATATACACTCATTTACGCACATCCTAACGTAAATCTATGTGGGCTTGCTTCTAGGTTACGGCCCATGTTTCAAAATAATGACAACAACATTCATCCTTTTACTAACAGGTTTGTTTTCTACTTCTGTAACTTCAAAAAATACTAACTCAATCAAATATTACAGATTTAAATTCTTTTTTACTGAATAAATCATTGCTATCTTGTATCTCTATCAATTATTTATGGTTCAATACATATACGAATTTTTTTTATTTGATACTGGTTTTCAATTTTATTTTTAAAATATTTTTTTAAAACTAAAATAATTATTTTATCAATGTTATATTTTTACGTGACTCTTTATTTAAATTTAATCGTTTTTTTAGTTTAAGCATTTTTAATTAAAAAAAAAACTTTAATAAAATTACTTACAATAAATTTGTAAAGATTATTTATATTTTATTTAATAATTATAATAATATAAAGTAAACACATACATGTTTTTATTAGTATATAAATAAATAAATATACATACATACATATATATATATATATGTATATGATCTTTTATTTTTGTTTTTTAAGTATTAGAAAATGAAACGAAAACAAATAAATTTATATATTAATGTAAACAAATGCATTATGATATGTGTATTGCTTTTTTATAATAATTAAAAATAAAAAATATTTATTAAAATATTTCATTTAAATAAACTAAATAAATAAAAATGAGGTTATAAACGCTTCATTAAATCAATTAAATAAATATAAAATAAAAATAAGATTATGAAACACTAATTAAATAAAATAATGATAAATATAAATAAAAATAAGGTTATGAAAGTATTTTTATAAATAAATTAAATAAATAAAATAATAATATAAAAAATTATAAATATCTCAATGAATAAATAAAATAATAAATAAAAATAAAAAAACATTGTACTAAATAAATTAAAAAAATAAAAAAAATTATGGACACTTTACTAAATAAATTAAATAAACATAATAACAAATATAAATAAATTGAAATAAGGTTACAAATACCCCCATTCCATAAATAAAAATAATTACAATAAATAATTAAAAAATATTATTAACATTTCACTAATAAAATAATAATAACAAATAAAAAAAACTGATAAAATAAAAATAATAACAATAAAAAAATTATAAACACATCATCTAATAAAATAATAATAATTTTATAAAGGTTTCACTAATTAAATAAAATAATAACAATGAATAAATAGAAATAAAATTATCACGTAGATAATAATAATAAACAAAGAAATAAATAATGATGTCATAAATATTTCATTAATAACAATAAATAGATAAATAAGAAAAATAAAGAGGCTAAAGTAAAATAAACAAATCAATAAATATAAATTAATAAAATATATAAAATGATAAATATTGTGTTTTTTTTGTCTCATAATACTTTGATTAAGTAAAACTGTATTAAATAATTTCTTCAAATTACTTTAAAATTTTGCTCATTAGATATTTTTTTTAATGAAAAACAAAATGGAAATGGAAATGAATGAAAAAGAAATATTAAAGATATCATTACTAAAACCCTCTTGTTTGACTTTTTCTTTTCACATTATATAAAAAAATTATACTATTATTATATTACTATTTCATTATTAAGTAAAATCATCACTTACCATTTAAATATTATAATAGCATTTTAAATGTGGCAATTCATGGTAATTGGAAAAAAATATATTGACTTTCTATAAGAGTTGTTGCTTACCCTAAATGGAAAAATTATATTTCTTATTGCAAACCTCTAATCGCGAATAAAACTAGAATTCAATTTTTACTAAAGTGATTTGAAACAAATGTTACGCTAGTTCAGATTACTCTAATTTTTTTTTCTCTAACACAAAAGAGATGGTCTTTCAATTATATGTAAAAAATTATTTCTGTTGTACAAATTTAGATATTACAAATATAAATTATTTTCTTATAAGACAGTCAATTAATTATATAATATAATTCATTAATTAAAATGAAAATAAAATATACTTCTATTCAAGTATTTTTAAAAAATTAAATTTATTTTGTAATAAATATTTAACCACAAAATTTAAATATGATTGAAAATAAAACATGTTACACTAACACAAATGTATTGGGAAAAACATCGAAAAGGTTAAAAAAAACATTGAAAAAACTCACAACATCGGTGTGTCCAAAAAAAGGGTTAGGAATAACCCATGATTTTTTTTCTGAAACATGAAAAGGTATTACTTTCTTTATATACAATTATTAGAACAATTTGTTTTCACTTTTTATCATTGGAATAACTTGTCTTGTTTTTTTTTTCTATATTGACCCGTCTTTATTTTTGATTTATATGAACCCAACTTAATTTTTGAACTCTGTCGACCTTTCTTTACTTACAACTTGAATCGATTCTATTTGATTTTTGAGTCAGTCTAAAATTATTATTTTTAAGAGTTAATTAAATTATTTTTAATCAGATCAAATTATATTGATCATAATCCTAACTTACTTAAAAGGAGTTTTGAGACCCAAATGTTTTTTCCTAGTTTAAGAATCTCTTAAAGGAAATTCAAAAAGTGGATTTAAAGTGATTATAAACTACATGTTAAACTCACAGTTTTACTTATATTAACCATCTTTTGAAACAAATTTTAATCATTTTAAGTTTTATTTAGTAGTTCCATGATTCACATAACTTTTTTAAACGTATAAACTAATTTATTCAACATATTTTTGATAAATCTAAAATAAAGAAACCAAAGGGTGTTTTTACATTGAAAAATGGATTTTGAAGAAGACGAAGTAGATAGATTGAGATGATTTGAGAGTAAATTAATTTTTTTAAAGAATTTAAAAGTAAGTGAGAGTGGATATAAAAATAAAATTTGTAAAAATTATTATAAAATTATTTGATCAATATGATAGATAAAAAAAATTGTTTAATTGATAAAAGTTTAAAATTACCAAAATATCTTTTGTAGTAAAAATGATATTTTAAGTAATGTATTTTTTGACAGAAAATATTAGAAATAAAAACAATAATAAACGATTAATACAATATTTTTTTCATATATAATGCAGTCATATTTGATATTATTTTATATAATAAATTTAAATGTCTTTCTTTTTTTATTGTAATAAACTTTAATAATAATAATAATAATAATAAAGTTTGTTATTATTATTATAAAAAGAAACACATAATAAAACAATAAAAGAAGGTAAAAAAAGTTAATTATTATTATTTATATTGTCTTTATTATTTATTATTATAACTTTTATTATTATTATTAAAACTAATAAAGTTTCGCAGTGTGAATCGAATCTCACATTCACTGAAATCGATTACAGTATTTCACCTTACAACATGTTTTTTTTCATATGCTCAAAAGTTCATTGGATGCATTTTTATTGACAAAATCTTGCTACATATTTATTATGAGGGGTAAAAATGATTTTTCAAGATAAATACTTTCAAATCTCACCTATTAAGGAAGAACGAAGAAATCATACATCTCACAAAACATTACCTCCCATAATTTTGAAATTTCTAAAATTAAATAATAAAAAAATTTCTTTTAACAACACTTTTTTAATAATTTTTTGACAACGTATACGTGACAATTTATGATTGGTTCATTTTAAATACTATAAATTCAAATAAACCAATAAAATGATAACACGTGTCCCGTTGTCAAAAGAATTATCAAAAAATATTATCAAAATATCATCTTCTTTGAACAAAATATAATACATTAAATAACTATGATCAATACATCATTTCCAAATGATCACAGTGTAAGTCTTTTAGTACACATAAACAAGAACGTTGTGATAAATTGAAATGAGATATATATCATATAAGGCTGATTAAAATATAAAAAAGAAAAACGTAATTTTAAAGGAATTTGTGTCAAATTAAGCGAGTAATGTAATCTAGATTAAACTGGACATTTTTTTGGATAACTTACTTTTCAAGTAATAATTGTTTATTTTAAAAAAAAGTTATATCATCTTATTAAAACATGTGCTTTAATTATAATCGGGTATTAAACAAAATTAGATTCATTTACTTGACTTAAATTTTAATTTATCTATTTATTTTTTATTCCTCGAAATTGCTTAAAACAATTCGTTTAGTTGACGTATTATTTGGTTGAATCTAAAAATCATAACCTTTTTTTTTTTAAATAATAGCAATCTGAATCTGGTTAAGAGAAATAACTCATATAATAGTTTCAAATTTGCATTTTGTCCTATCATGTCTTTTGAGTGAAACAGTTAAAATTAACATGTCTTATAAATTAACGTGAAATAGTGAAAATTAACTTGGTTTAATAAAATTACATGTTTTCAAGGAATAATAAAATTACATAGAGCATAATTTTATTCATATTTTTTTTTCTAACAAAATGTTATTTAATGTTTACAATTATTTTAGGTTTATATAAATTAAGTTTAATTTCTAATTGTTTTTTCTCGAAATATTTAAATAATTTTGAACATAATTTTATTGTTTGTTATATAATATTATTTTACCTTTTATATTTTTATATTTTAAATTAATGAATTCTAATTTATGTTATTAGTAAAATATGATGGAAAAATAGAGGTAATTTGAGTTATAAAATATTTAGATATTCCAGATAAAATATCTTTGTCTTTTAAAAATACTTTTTAAATTTTCCTCCGATCTCTTTCTGATCTATTTCCATAGTCAAATAAGTGGTTGCATATAATCAATTATATTCAAAAAATTATTTTAGCGTGATAATAAAAATATAATGATATTTAGATAACATTTTTTTATAACATTTGAACATTTTGATTACGTGTTAATATGTGATAGGTTAAAAATTACTCTACAATCAATAATAATAATCATAAACATTTAGAGTAAACACATAATCAATGTTATGAAAAAAAGTTGTCTAAATATAACTAGTTTCTTGTTGATTTATTCAAATACATAAATACTTATTACATTCATAAACATGTAACTCGTTAAAAAATGTAAACTATATACAACAATTCGTACCATGATAAACAATATTAAATAAAGGTAATAATTTACTGTTAGCAATTTCACATTCTTTTTAAAAAATAATAATGCGTACATAATATTTACATATATTTATTAAAAATTGCAAACTACCCACTCCTTTATTGAAAAAAAAACTATAAATGTAAGCATAATTTATTATAGATTAAAATGTTAAGACTTAATTAGAAAAATAATTTATATATTTTGCTATTTGATTTCTTTTTCTCTATGTAATTATGCTTCATTTTGTAAATAAATTTAATGTGTTCATTTTCAATAGACAGACGTTAATTGTTTGAGTCTAATAAAATGTTGAATTAGTAATTTAGTTTTTATATACTTTTTTTTTACTTATTTGAGTCTTTGTATTTTTTACGTGAAGACAATATGATCTATTTTTGTATTAGCATTGAAAACAAACTTAAAAGTCATAATTAGGTTTACGTGTTTATTTTCAATCATGCAATAGACAAAATCAAATATTTTAGATTTGTGATATAGAATTTGAAGGAAAGCATATTGGACTTGAAAGAAACTATTATGTTCAAGAAGAGGGATCAGAAAAAGGTCTGAGTGATCATCTTCTAACTATGTTAATGTTTATTTCACGAAAGAGACTACATTATTATTATTATTATTATTATTTAAATAAGGGTTAACTATTTTTTTTTTCTTAAATTATAACAAAATTTTTATTTTGTTGCTGTCTCAAATTTTGATAATGTTAGATCTTTATACATAAAAAATGCATTAGTGCAAACCTCATCTATCGTTGATTGTTTTTTGGTATTATTGTAAAAAAAATACCGTATTAATGTATTTTTAAGTATAAAAACTTAACATGATTAAAGTTTGAGATAGAAAAAAATAATAAAATCATGATATAATTTAGAGATCAAAAACTTAGTTAATCCTTTAAATAATATAAATACTCAAGATTCAGTTGAGTTAAAAAAAAAAATGTAAACATGCCTAAACAAATATAAAAATCAAATTAATAACGTCACTTTGTAAAGTAAAATTTAAACTTGATCAAAAATTTCCAACACTCTACCATGTTATGAGATATATTATATTGAATATTAATTGACAATAATAGATCTTCTAGACAAATGAAACAACAAAACTAAAAAACATTAATCTAATACTATATTAGTAATTCAACTTTAAACATGATTTAATATTATATAATCAAATTGTAAAATGAGTAAACTTTTTGTAGTTAATATAAAATTTTAAATAAATTTATTCATAACAAATAAATAAAATTCATCTAAGAAAACACGTTATATTATTAAGAAGAATAACATTAAAATAAAATAAATAACAAAAAGTACTGCATGAAAACTTATTTTCTTTCTTATTGTTTTTAATTGATAAGTAAAGTTGTTCCCGAAAGTCTGACCTCTTCATTAAAACATAACAAAATTTATAATAAAAATCATGTACAATGTAGAATTATATTTTGAAGCAATCATTTGAGTATTTTTTACTCGTATTGTTAAATTTGAACTAATATTTTTTAATATTTTACTTATTTATTGACTAAGTCTTATTTAATAAAAAATTGGTTTCTCTTACTAAATATTAGACAAGATGCATGTATTAAATAATGTGAATTTTCAGTACGCGTACACATTTTAATAATTATTAAAATTTATTTTAAGCTAGTTTTTATATTTATTTAATTAAAAAGCAATGTATATTAGTCATAACTCTCATATCATTTTTCATTTTCAATAAAAAAATACTCTATATTATAGAAAAAATCTCCTTTAAATTTTTTCAATATAATTTGAAAACAAAATTTCTAAGCAAAAAGTTTTAGAAAAATAGCTTCCAAACACGAAAAAAAGAAATACTCTTCCTGGTCTAAAGACAATCAATATATTTTGGTCTACCTGCTGAGTAGTTAATTATAGGGTAAAATTGATTTATCCTGAATATAGTTAATTATTGAGTGGTTAGTTTTATTATCAGATTAAATACCCACCTTGAGCATAATAAGAACAAGGGCACAATACAGAATAAAATTTTAATATATTTTAAAAAGATATACTGTATCATTATTTTTTAGAAAAAGAAGATTAATTATTTATTTGTTATTACAATAATTACCAAATTACACAAATGATAAAAAGTTTAATCAGATAAATCCCTCGTCTATACGTAAAAGTGAGTTTCGAAACGTGAATTAATTCGACTTATCATGAGTTTGTTTTAGTTTAGGTTGATTTTTTTTTAGGTTAAATATGTTTTTCGTCTTCCAACTATTTACCGTTTTTGTGTTTAGTCCATCTTTCAAAGTATAGTACAATTTAGTCCTTCAACTTTAGAAAACTGGTATTAGTCCTTTTTATCAAATTTTTTTAACTTTATTTGTTGTTTCCAACGCGTTTCTCAGTTGATATTGAAGCAAAAATGTGTCAAAATGTGTAAACAATCCAAATGCTATAATGTAACGTGCTTCAAACAGTAAATAAAGTTTAAAAAATTTGGTAAAAAAGACTAAAACCATAGTTTTCTAAAGTTAAAGGACTAAATTGTAGTATACTTTAAAGGAGGGACTAAACACAAAAACTGCCAATAGTTGGGAGACGAAAAACATATTTAACCCTTTTTTTTTCAGATGTGTATAAAATTAAATATGATTTATTTAACTGGAAAATCAATAAAATTTGAATGAGATTAAAAGTGAATTTATATGATCCATCAACAACATTTTTTTATCATTTCCATAATTCTTTTATTATAATAATTTTTTATGTAAATTGATAATTTAAATTTTTTAAATACTATAACATTGTTAAAAATATTTAAACAATTTAAATGTTTAGTTTATTTTTTATAATTTAATTTTTAACTTTTATTTTTATAATAATATATGATAAAATAAGTGATCACTTTAATTAAAGTATTATAAAATTAATCTATTTTTATTATATTATAATAAATATACAAAATAAATTAAAATAATAAAACATTCTTAAAATAATTCAAATTACTTTTAATCGCATTACAAGATTTTTACCTTAAAAGAATCAAATTAAACTAACTTTTATTTTTATGTTGTGTTTACTTCCCACAATTTATTATCTAAACAGATGGAAAAAAAATGGATTTGTACGATATTCAGGATATTTGTAATTCAATTTTATGATACGAGCTTACAAAAACCGTTGGTTTTTAACTCGATTTTATGTCTTAAGAAGAGAAAAAGTCAAAAATAATAATAAAAAGAATTTGTAATTTTGGATATTATTTAAAATATGACATACGTTATTTTAATTGATACGAGCTTAAAAAAAAACTACTTAAAACATTGGAATATTTTAATGAAAAAATGCTATTAATAACACTTTTTAATAACTTTTTTTATAAGGTAGTAATTTATGATTCATCCATTTTAAATATTTTTCTAAACATAAATTAAATAAATCAATAAAATAATGATATGTATTTTATTATAAAAAAATTATCAAAAAGTATTATTAAAATATCATCTTCTTATTTTAATATCTCACAATATAAGCTTATGGAAGAGGAGAATCTAAACCTTGAAGATGATTTTATTGATAGGAGCCGATGAATAGTTGTCGTTGATCTCTGGTCTAGTCATTGCTTTTCATTTTGCAATCCTCCTCCTTTCAACACCTGTTTTAACGTCGTCACGGAGCTCCAGCCATGCACCGCCCCTCTCCACCTTTCTACTCTCGCCACGTTGACAACCTTCCTTCAAATACTCAATTTTTATTTTCTCATTATATCAAAATTTAAGTTAAAAACTTAAATATTTTATTTTTTTTTTAACCTTTTTATCACTTTTGAATTTAAATAAAACTCAAAATGGCCTTAAAGGCTTATTTTGAAAATTAATTATTAAAAGTAATATAATTAAGTGCTAAAGAAAATGAAAGTTCTGGATTTCTCTCCGCTTCTTGAATGTTAAAGAAACAGTCAAGAACACTCTAGCACTCTCTCAAACATTCTTCCTTCAAATTCACCTAGTGAATTCTCGAACTCACCCTCTGCTTTCTAACTGCTACTATATATACCGCTGTGGCTATTCTCTCTCCTCACACATAATCTCTACACAGTACAAAATATTCTCTACACACAAGAAAGCTCTCAAAGTTTCAGAATTTTCTTTTCTGAATTACAAACTCAGTGATCAATGGCAGCAAAGGAAGGCAAAGCAATAGGCATAGACCTCGGCACGACCTACAGCTGCGTAGGCGTGTGGCAAAACGACCGCGTTGAGATCATCCCCAACGACCAAGGCAACCGAACCACACCCTCTTATGTGGCTTTCACCGACACCGAGAGGCTCATCGGAGACGCTGCAAAGAACCAAGTTGCTATGAATCCGCAGAACACAGTCTTCGATGCCAAGCGTCTAATTGGGCGCAGATTCTCCGACTCGTCGGTTCAGAACGACATGAAGCTGTGGCCGTTTAAGGTGGTGGCGGGCCCGGGTGACAAGCCCATGATCGTGGTCACGTACAAGGGTGAGGAGAAGAAGTTTTCTGCTGAAGAGATATCTTCCATGGTGTTGATCAAGATGAGGGAAGTGGCAGAGGCGTTTCTTGGTCATACCGTGAAGAACGCTGTTATTACTGTCCCTGCTTATTTCAACGACTCGCAAAGGCAAGCCACGAAAGATGCAGGGGCCATTTCAGGGTTGAATGTGTTGAGAATCATCAACGAACCCACTGCCGCTGCTATTGCCTACGGGTTGGACAAGAAGGCTTCAAGAAAAGGTGAACAGAACGTGCTTATTTTCGACTTGGGTGGTGGAACCTTTGATGTTTCCATATTGACCATCGAGGAGGGGATTTTCGAAGTGAAGGCCACCGCTGGTGATACTCATCTTGGAGGTGAAGATTTCGATAACAGGTTGGTGAATCACTTTGTTACAGAGTTCAAAAGGAAGCACAAAAAGGATATTAGCGGGAATGCTAGAGCGTTGAGGAGGTTGAGGACAGCCTGTGAGAGAGCCAAGAGGACGTTGTCTTCAACCGCGCAGACAACCATTGAAATCGATTCTTTATACGAAGGGATTGATTTCTATGCAACGATTACCAGAGCGAGGTTTGAGGAGATGAACATGGACTTGTTCAGGAAGTGCATGGAGCCGGTGGAGAAGTGTCTGCGTGATGCCAAGATTGACAAGAGTCACGTTCATGAAGTTGTTCTTGTTGGAGGGTCCACCAGGATCCCGAAGGTTCAGCAACTGTTGCAGGATTTCTTCAACGGGAAAGAGCTTTGCAAGAGCATTAACCCCGACGAAGCTGTTGCTTATGGTGCAGCTGTTCAGGCTGCGATTTTGAGCGGTGAAGGGGACGAGAAGGTTCAGGATTTGTTGCTGTTGGATGTGACTCCACTCAGTCTTGGGCTTGAAACTGCTGGTGGTGTTATGACAGTGTTGATTCCGAGGAACACAACGATTCCGACCAAGAAGGAGCAGATTTTCTCGACTTATTCCGATAACCAACCCGGGGTTTTGATCCAAGTGTTTGAAGGAGAGCGTGCTCGAACAAAGGACAACAATCTTCTCGGGAAGTTTGAGCTCACTGGGATCCCTCCTGCACCAAGAGGCGTTCCTCAGATTAATGTCTGCTTCGACATTGATGCTAATGGGATTTTGAATGTCTCTGCGGAGGATAAAACCGCGGGTGTGAAGAACAAGATTACTATAACAAACGACAAGGGTAGGTTGAGTAAGGAGGAGATAGAGAAGATGGTGAAGGATGCAGAGAGGTACAAGGCAGAGGATGAAGAGGTGAAGAAGAAGGTGGAGGCGAAAAACTCGCTCGAGAATTATGCTTACAACATGAGGAACACGATAAAGGATGAGAAGATAGGGGGGAAGTTGGGGGCGGATGATAAGCAGAAGATTGAGAAGGCTGTGGAGGATGCGATTCAGTGGCTGGAGGGGAACCAGTTGGCGGAAGTGGACGAGCTTGAAGACAAGCTGAAGGAGTTGGAAGGAATCTGCAACCCCATCATTGCCAAGATGTATCAGGGTGGTGCTGGTGGAGATGTTCCTATGGCTGATGACATGCCTGGTGGTGGGTCTGGTTCTGCTGCTGGACCTAAGATTGAAGAAGTTGACTGAGACTGACTTCAAGCTTGTGTTCCAGAGTGAATCAAGACCTATAGGATCTTTGTTGTTGTCTACTTGTTATTTTGTTCTGAAAATGTAAGCTTAGCGATGTGAAGTTTCCCCAAGATTGAATAAAAGTTTGTTTAGTTCTTTCATCAATAAATGTTTTGATTCAGAACAAGTTTGATACTTTCTTTTGATCAAATTTAACAATAATTAATATAAAAGAGGTGCAAGAAAGTCAAAACTAAACTTAAAGGATTTATGATTTTCACATCTAACTATAACTTTAAAATAATAAACGGGTTATATTTAATATTTAAGTAATTTAAATCGTTCAAAATAAGATATATTTAATATTTTCTTTACATTAATGTATGGTAACAAAAACATTTTAACATAAAATAAATATATTTAACATGCTAAAAATGTATAGGTTCCATTGATAAGACATTAATACTAAACAATTTGTAATTTTGAGTCACTAGTGCATCATGTAATTATTATTTTAACCAAAAAGTTGCGTGAAGAAATAAAGCAAATGAAAAAAAATGCTTTATTATTATTATTATTATTATCATGCTTAAATGTTGAAGTTATGTAGTAGTATTTTTGCGATGTTGGAGTTTGAAAGGAGCGAGTGGAGCTAATAGGTGTCACAGAGTTTAGGATAAGAGATATGCGCCATAGTTGAAGAAGCGAGAATAAGGAAGGGTCCGCGTGCCATGGCTGGCATCACCACCGTCCCCTTCAAACTCTTTCACTACCACGCCACACCTTCTCCTCTCTTCACTTCTTCCCATTCCAAACTCTTCGGCCTTTCCCTCTCTAATCCCAATTCCCTCAAATACGATCCTTCTCTCTCCACCTCTCTCTTCTACGTAACCGCCCGCTACGGTGGCGGCGGCGGCGGCTCTCGCTCCTTCGGCTCCGGCGACTCCCGTAGACGCCAGCCCGAAACCGACGACGACCAGGCTCTCGACCTCTCCACCCTCAGGTTCTGTCTCCCTCCTTGTCAATTCCTTTCTCTCTTATGCTTCCTCTGTAATTTCGTCGTTAAGAATGCTTTGAATTTGAAATAGGTCAGATACCGTGAGGCTTATTGATCAGAACCAGAATATGGTTTGTTCTTTTTTTCCTTCTTTTGTATTTCAGCGCTTTCAATTCTGTTCGCTAGAGAAGCACTTCTAGACTGAGCTACTACGTTTAGAAGTTTTATTTGATTGATTGATTCGAGGATTGTATTCTTTGAGTTGTGAATCTTTCTAATTCGGTCTGAACCTAGCGGAGGTTGCTGAACTTGTTGTGTTTTTGTAGGTTGGAGTAATGTCAATTGATGACGCCATTCAAATGGCTGAGGATGTCGAACTTGATTTGGTATGATGTCTTGTGCCCTGAGATTGCTGCTTCTGTGCTAAGTTTTGCACTACTTGTTGCCTACAGTGTCGTGGTTTTCTCATTTACATTTCTCCCTCCTTTTGTTATTGTCTCAGTTCGAAAGTACACTATTTAGTTGTATATGTTTTGCCATATAATTTCAGCTTAATTAATATAACTTACTTTCACTATGCCTAGTGTAGGTAGATGATGGAAATGGCAGTAAGTAGAAAGCGGAAGTGCTTCCTATAGTTTCACTTAGTTCATGTTTGAATAAACTTTTCTATTAGGTAAACAAGAAGGTAAAATGAGTCGAGCTTCTTCCATAAATTAAGATAAGCTTAAGTACTTTAACTTTGATAGAAGTTCTCTCATCTAATTTCCGCAACAGGTGATAAGTTGGTTTTAACTTATAGTAGAATCTCAATTCATTTTACCTTTTTATTTTTCTTCCCTATGAGTGATTGCAGGGAAATCTATCCAAACAAAGCTTTATATAGATATCACAAATAAAAGTGAATGAAATCTGTCTTAATATGTGGTGTTGAAAACCTAATTGATTCAGGAAAGTTGACAATCAATTCAGTGGGAAGTTTCTGACATCAATGTGTGACCTTATTTACTCTCGTTTTTTGGTCAGGTAATATTATCCCCAGATGCAGATCCTCCTGTTGTTAGAATAATGAATTACAGGTATTATCTTTGTATATCACGAGAGAAAAACTCTGCATTTCTGTTATCAAAATGCCGATGGTTAATGCCCACATCAAAATTTTTATGCATTTTTCAATCAATTTAGCAGTTAATGATCTGTGTGTATACTTGTTTAACAATAGTTGAACATTAAGTAGTTTGAATTGGGTTGATAGAGCACTAATAAAATTTAGTTTCCAGTTTCTCTTGATTCTGGCCTTGTGCAACTATGTTTTAGTCAATTTTTATTAATCAGGGAACAGTGGCGGCGGAGCTGGGAGTATTTTTTGCATTCAGTTGTCTGTAAATGAATGTAGTGCTTCCATGTATATTCGGGGTGGGGTGTTGTGAAGACATGATAGAGAAAAAAGTAACAGGGGATCAATGGGGAGATTAATTGACACTTGTGTAGTTGTTTCAAGAAAGACTATAGCATTTGATGTTCGTTTGACTAAATAAAATGAATCTGCATGAAGGACGTGCCTAAATCTGCATCTGTTTGACATGATTGAGCACTTGTATACTTATAGCTTAAGAATTGTTGGACCTTGTAATTGATCCTTGTATTTTCTTCTGAACAGTAAATATCGATATGAACAACAGAAGAAGAAAAGAGGACAGCAGAAGAAAAGTGCTGGTAAACATTGATATTTTCTTCTAAATTATTTGCAAAACTCAAAAAACAATAAATTACTGACCTAATAGTCTTTTAAATGTAGCTAATCGGATGGATTTGAAGGAGCTCAAAATGGGGTAATGTCCTAAGCTAATCTTGGACAATTGTTCTTCAGATTTCTTAATTATGGATCAAATACTACTTTTATCAATATTTTTAATAAGCGTTAGAAATCTGAAGAAGTATATTTTGCTATTTCAGGCAATCTAGTTTGGTTTTGGTTAAGTATTTGTTCTCGGGAAAGGCATTACACACATCTACACAAGTTAATTATTTCTGTTAATTTCAGGAAACTAGAGGAAGAACAACAACCTAACCTTTCCCCACTTGGCGAATTTGACTACATGGACCAAATGATGTCCTTTGATTCCACATATAGTTTTTCTCTGTTTTCCTCTGTGTCTATTGATCAGGGTACTTTTCATCCAATCTACTCACCTTATTGGGGGTTTTACATGTCTTTTCTACGCATGTCCAAATCCCCTAAGGTGAGTTTCTACCATTTCTTCTACTATAGAAGCTATTCTTACTTTTTCTCTAATACATTCCTAATTTTATCTTGTTTGATGTGTCTACTCATTTTTTCTACATCGAATTTATTCTCTTAGCTTTTTACCATTCGACATGCAGTTCCATACAACATTGAGTTGTGTGATAAAATCTTCCTTTAAGTTTGGTTGGTACCTTTTTGTCACAAATGATAGCCAAAGAACTTCTCCATTTTCTCCTTCGCTCTTGAATCCCATTGTATATACCTCCCTTCGTTTCTTTGTTATTCCATGTGATGGAACTTGATACTTAAATAACATGACTTTTGGTGTACTATACTCTCCTAGTTTTACTTTTTTGGTAGGGATATTGCGTCAGCAAAATCCATGAAATTTCAAAGCTCGTCATTGCATCTTTAACTCTATTTATTTCCTCTCTTGATTCTCCAACTAGAGCTATGACATCGGTATAAAAGAGGCATCATGGCATCAAATCTTTCAATATGCTCAAAACGCATTCAAGAGTAAGGTAAAAGGATAAGGGTTCAAAGTTGACCTTTGGTGCGATGCTACATATCATCTACACTTCCATATGGCTCCTAACTCACTTCTTCTATTGCTCTTCACTGAAAGTTTTTTCTTCTTCTTTCTATTCAATTATCACCACTTGATCCTGTCTTGGCTTTTCCTTCTTACTCTCCTCTCATCTCTTATGGCTGTGATCAAGATTCAATGTTGGGTACTCAAGCTCTCACTAGTTGTGACATTGTAGTCCATGCAAAGTTTTCTCTCTGATTTCCTTATGAAAAATAATAATGAGAACATAATCATCTTTATTTGTTTCTACTTGATCATAATCCCCATTTAAATCAATGTATCTTCTACATTTCTAAATGTGCTCAATACACAGCCATTTAGACCCTGTCTAATTATTTTTTTCTCCTAGTGGTAATATTACCTCTAAAGCTTCTAAATCTTCCCAAATTCTTATGTCGTGGCACCCTTATACTGGTATATAAGCATTGATCACATTTAAAGCACCCCTTTCTTTTACAAATTGGGTTAAATATGTTTTGTAAAATGAGCACATTTTAATTTTTATTTCTTGTGAAAGTTTTCCCTTGGACTTCAGCCGTTCAGAATCTAAAATTGATACTTTTGATCTCTATTGTTATAAACATCAGTTAACCATTTACATGTTTAATGGGAGGTTGCATGTGGCAACCTAGGTGGCATCCAATAGTGTGTATGTGATGTCATGTCAACACTTGACTCCCAAAAATTATTTTGGTCTCTAAAATGAATGGTATTTATTTTGTTCGTTCATTTTATAAGAACTTAACATATTTAGCCATTACAATTTATAGAGCTATGGTCTATCTATCTCCTAACCTATGTACATTCACAACATAATTTCTGAATACTTATATATAACTAAATACTTCCCCCTTTGATTTAATTTTTACAACACACCACAACTAAAAGGAGTTTGTTTACCATATTTGCTCACAGATGAACTAGGAAGTTTTATGTGATGATGCATCACGCTGTAAAGATATAGGAAACTGCTGTTACTGTATTAATTAAATGCATAAAACTTATTCTGTAATTTACGCTTTTCTTCCATAATTAGAGCAGTTACAGCTGTTGCCTTTCATGAGCTGTGTTTGAGTTGTAGTTATTCTCAGTTATTTTTACTAGAAGAGTCTTGTACTTATGCCTTTCTGTTACTAATTCTTTGTACTTAATTTCAACAGTTACAACATAGATGAGCATGATTATTCAGTGCGTTTGAGAGCTGCACGGAAATTTTTGAAAGACGGTGACAAGGTTGCATGAATTATATTGTCATGTCATATTAAGCACGGTGTTCCTACACGTATACTAATGTATTGAGATCATTGGGATCCATTCCTGCAGGTTAAGGTCATAGTAAACCTTAAGGGTCGTGAAAATGAATTCAGGAATATTGCTATTGAGCTTATTACACGTTTTCAGAATGATGTTGGGGAGGTACGTCATGTCACTTTCCCGTGAGTTATACTTATCATATATTTAGGTATTAAAAACCTGACTATTTTCCATACAAAACGATACTGGTTACAAGAAAAATAGATCTTGATGTGTTTGTTATACTGGTATTTTATTGTGTTATAGTCCCTAACTTAGCACACTTTAATAATTCTCAGGCACCACTACATTTGCTATTTCCGTTTGATTTCTTTTGTGCATTGGATTTACTTTTAGTGAATTCATTCCATAGTCTTCTGTCCCGATATCTAATTTTATGGTCATTAGAGATATATCCATTTGAATTTTATATCCGAATCACACATATGTGCAGGTTGGACTAGAGGAGGCAAAAAACTTCCGTGACAGAAACATCTTCATAATTTTGGTTCCAAACAAAGCTGCTGTACAGAAAACTCAAGAACCACCAAAGAAAAAAGACAAGTCCGCTAAAGATGAAATCTCCGCCAGTGTCCAAGCGTAACTGAAAACTTCCAAGCTAGTTTCTAATTGTAGAATGAATTGAGTAACTTGTATTGGTATGAGTTGTATGATTTATAATTCATGTGCAATAATAGCATATAAATTCTCGAGGATTTTAATTATAGAGGCAGCCTTGGCTTTTCGAACACAAGTTGCTCTGAAGGGATACCAGTATACCACTAACCGCTCTTCACAAGACTAATCATAAAAGGACAATCGCATGTGGGTAATATATGCTCATTTAATTTTAGTTTGGCAGTAATATTTTTGCATACTTGTGTTCCAATTCAATGCATGTAAAGTTGGTGACAGGTGGAAGGGTGCATACCCTGATCAAGACAAGAAGCACATGGTCCTAACAAACGATTGATTTGGAAGGAAGCCCGTCAATTTTCGGGTTTGTTCCTGCCTAATATGGTTAAGCTAACGCTAAGTACCTCTTTTTGGATCCTGCTTATGTGTAGGTTCTGCCCTAACGCTTGTTATTTTAACTAAAGATGTAGAGGCTGCAACTTACGGACCTAACGATTTGAAGGTAGCTTAGTTTTGAAGTGCTTACGTCCCAAGAAAACTAAAATGTTCCACATGTTTTTGCTCGCATGAGTAAGCAGAACGTAGTCCACTCCTCCTGAAAGCAACATCTTATCCGGTGCCTTATTTTATTTTATAATAATTTAAATATATTTTAAGTTGATATATATTTTTAAACAATAATAAGATGAAATTTATCTATATTTATAGGTGACATAAGAAAAAGGAGAGAGAAAGACATCGTGTGATACTTTGACATATTTTTTATAAATCGAAACACTAAAGCCATTTGCATTTATTTTTTTATTAAAAAAATTACTATTTGCTGATGTTCTTCTATTCTATAATCTTAATTTTTTTATTTCTAAATATTTAAGGTGGATTAGGATGATTTGAGATCAAAGTTTAAAGCTCAGAAATTTACATAGGAAAGTATAAAAATTTGAAATTTTTTATGCAATGAAATTATGGTTTGAAGTGAAAAACAGAGAATTTTTTAGTGCAATTTGATATTTTGGCTGATGAGGTTTATCTGGGGATTAACTTTACTTAATTTCACATAGACTTTGTTTAGCCCCATAAAATTGAAAGATCAAAAATCCCAAAAAGTCTAAAGTAGAGTGACTAAAAATGTAAATTAAGTCTAAGTAATATGTTGTGGTTTTCTTGAGGTGACGTGAAATCTTCTCTAATTGGAATGTTAAGTGCACTTTGTAATTGCATTTTCCTAAAGAAGATGCAATTAAGCGAAAGTAATGGAAAGTGTATTTAAGGTAAGTCAAGTAACATCCTTTGATTTCTGGTCCATTACGTGCCTAATCTTCAGGGGATATTCATATAGTTTCTTATATAGAAAAGGCCTATAGATAAGTCGATACTTCTCACCCATTATTATCAAACAACCAAAAATGTAATGAGTTTAACTACTCTTGCATTTCTGTAAAAAAAAATAAAAATGCTTATGTAATAACGTACACGTAAAGGGATTGGCCTACTTTGAAATTATAAAGTGCTTTTACGATAATTCACATCAATTTTATACTATTAAATAATCATAAGTAATTGTCGACATAACTTTTTAATTAAAGATTACAAAAACAACAAATTTACCTTACAATATTTTAATGTAAAAAAGTGTAACTCTTTTTGTGTGTGTATATATATATATATACATAGATTGCGACATTGTGTGGTTTGAGATTGCATTACCATTTATATAGAGCTTTATCATATTGCTATTGGATCGCCTTATTATATTTTAGCTAATGTATTATGTTAACATGATATTCGATAGCTTTTTATTAAATTTTTAACCATTATCTCGAAGATAGTAATTGAGAAGACCCTTATCTTTAAAATTCAGATAAACATGATGTTACTTTGGCTAACAACCATGAGAGAATAAAAAACTATTTTAAAGAACATGTGGTTTCTCATAAGTGTTTTTTTTATGAATAAAACAATATTTTAGTCCCCGAAAACATAAAGTATTGCCATACAAAAATTTCTTAAAATCACGCCAATTCAAAACAACTTTTTTATCATATGAAATAAGTTTTTAAGTTTAATTACTTACTGTTATTTTAATTCTTGAATATATATATATATATATATATATATATTATATATATATATATATATATATATATATATATATATATATCATTAATTATGAATACAAGTTTTAATTATTTTATTGGTACTTTTGTGCCACCTCCAATTTTATAGTTTTGTTGCTTAAATTTAAAATAAAAAAATTAAAGCTGAAGCTAATGCATAAACTAGTAGTTACATATGAAAACGCCATCCTTTCGCATCTGACAGTTCTTGCCCATTTCTTACGCTATTTTTATGAACAACAACAACAAAGAAACACAAATCAATTTAAAAACAAATAAGAAAATAATACAGAGAACTGATATAATAAAGGTAACAAACTTATATAAATTATTGTATATTTTCTTACTTTATAATTTCACTGTACGAACATAATATTGTTTTTTTAATTTCTAATTTAGTCGAATTATCTATAACTCTTTTCAAAACTTAAAGAACTTTTGGATGATTGAAAAAAAAAAAGAAAATTTAGTGTAATTTTTTTACCACCTTTGGCACTCCTTTTAATTTATACATTAAAAGTAAAATATAAAGTCATAGTAACATAATTCCTGAAAAGAAAAAAAAAAGATAACTATAAGCACAAATTCAAAGGAGTGCATGAAAAATAAAGAAAGGAGATTATATTATGCATGAACACCGTTAATTTTATGATACTTTTTGAAGTTTTATTTTATATTTCTCTCTTTTTTTTTTATCTCTTATTTGTATAAAAAAGATATATAGCTTTTTTCTTACAACTACAATTTCTAATTAATAAAAAGATTCTCATTTCACAAATATAGAGTAATTAAGAACAAAACATCCTATATGAAAAAGAATGAGGAAAGAAAGGTACGTATGTATGTATATACATCTGACCAACGTGTAGTCATTGTTGATGATTGCATGAAGGAGATGGTGGTTGAAAAAAAACAAAAGGAAGAAGCTTAACTTCAAGGCAATGGAGACCCTGCAACCAACAACATCCACATATTAGGTGAACACACCAAAACCTGCAAGCCTCAGTGTTCCTTCATAAACATAAACTTTGCTCTCAATTTCACCACTCACTATTTTTTTGTTGTGTTGTGTCACATTGTTGTCCCATTCATCAGTCACCACCGCCAACATGGAAGCCAGCGCTGGACTGGTCGCTGGTTCTCACAATAGGAACGAACTCGTTGTCATTCATGGCCATGAAGAGGTAATCACTAAGCATGCATGAAAGATACTTGCAGAAAGTTATTGATTAATTTATATTGTTGTGTGGTTTTGGTGCAGCACAAGCCTTTGAAGAACTTGGATGGGCAAGTGTGTGAGATATGCGGCGATGATGTGGGAGTGACGGTGGATGGAGATTTGTTTGTGGCATGCAATGAGTGTGGTTTTCCGGCATGCCGACCGTGCTATGAGTATGAAAGAAGAGAAGGGAGACAAGTTTGTCCACAGTGCAAGACCAGATACAAGCGTCTTAAAGGTACATAACTTTTACTCATCTTTCAAACGCCATTAAAAAACTTCTTTGCATACTTCTTACAAGTATTTCAGAAAAATTATCAAAATAAATAACTTAAATATGAAGTAAAAGTATTCAATATACTAAATGTCAATTTCTGATTAATGTAATCTATAAATTAATTGCTAAAGGAAAATTAGGAATGAGGGCTTGTGATTTTGGCCAGCATATATGACTGAGAAGAATAATATAAGTATAAATAAGAGTTTTAGAATATATGCTGTTGAGACAACACTGTTGAATCAATCAATGGTTTAATTACGAAAAAGTGTCTTGGAAAGTTAAGAGATTATGGTGTATTTTAAGTTGTTCTTAGACTTCCCTCATAAATGAAACTATTAAACATACAGAAACACACATATATACACATTAAAAATATTGAGCTTCTTTTCAATGGATGATCAAAGGATTTAGTTGTTAGTACTTGTAGTTAGCTAATAGTAGCATTTGGTTTTGTTGTGATTTTGGTAATTAAGGGAGCCCGCGGGTTGAGGGAGATGATGATGAGGAAGACGTGGATGATATCGAGCACGAATTCAACATCGATGACCAAATGAACAAGCATAATCACTCTGCCGAGGCCATGCTGCATGGGAAGATGAGCTACGGAAGAGGTCCAGAAGATGAGGAGAATTCTCAATTCCCAGCTGTTATTGCCGGTGGCCGTTCTCGCCCTGTAAGATTTCCAAATCATTACTTCATCTTACTCTACAAAACTTTCCCATGTTCAATAGACTTACGATAATTTTGCATGTATTTACCAAAAAAATCTTATATTAACTTTGCATGCATGCAGGTTAGTGGAGAGTTGCCAATATCATCTCATTATGGGGAGCACCCTTCACTGCATAATCGTGTGCATCCTTATCCGGCATCTGATCCTAGTAAGATATGTGGCTTATAGTCTTAGCTTTTAGACATTGATGAGATTGATTGAAAGAAGTTAATAGCTTTCTTTTAGAATTTTCTTGGTACACTTCTGGAACTTATTTTCATTAGTATACTTCAACACGGTTAAATTTTTGTTCACAATATGTGGCCTGCTGTTATCGAAGCAGGAAATGGAAGATGGGATGAAACCAAAGATGATAGAATGGATGACTGGAAGTTGCAACAAGGAAATTTGGGACCTGAACCTGATGAAGATCCAGATGCAGCCATGTATGCTTACAGTGCTACAATTAGGAAACTGTGATGCATTAATTTTGATGAATAGTAATGATGGGAAGAAATTAACTGTGCAGGTTGGATGAAGCAAGGCAACCACTGTCAAGGAAGGTACCAATAGCATCCAGCAAAGTGAATCCATATAGAATGGTGATTGTCGCACGGCTTGTTATCCTTGCCTTCTTCCTCCGATATAGACTGATGAATCCTGTACATGATGCATTGGGGCTGTGGTTAACATCTATTATATGTGAAATCTGGTTTGCTTTTTCATGGATCCTTGATCAGTTTCCCAAATGGTTTCCCATTGATCGAGAGACCTACCTTGATCGTCTTTCAGTAAGGTAAAATAAGCCACCTTCACTCTGAAGTCAACATGAAATCCAAAACCTCCAACTTACATGGCTGACAAAAAAATTGTTTGTTAGGTATGAGCGTGAAGGTGAACCAAACATGCTTGCTCCTGTAGATGTCTTTGTCAGTACTGTGGATCCCATGAAGGAACCTCCACTGGTTACAGCAAACACTGTTCTCTCAATCTTGGCCATGGATTACCCGGTTGAGAAGATATCATGTTACATTTCTGATGATGGAGCTTCAATGTGTACTTTTGAGGCCCTGTCAGAAACTGCAGAGTTTGCTAGGAAGTGGGTACCATTCTGCAAGAAATTTTCTATCGAACCTCGAGCACCAGAGATGTACTTCTGTGAGAAAATTGATTACCTCAAGGACAAGGTGCAGCCCACCTTTGTTAAGGAGCGTCGAGCTATGAAGGTTTGTATCATATCTATCAGACTCGTACTTGAAAATATGGGATTAGAAGTTAGTTTAAAGTTTATTCACTGTTATTTGTGTGTTTGACAGAGAGAATATGAAGAGTTTAAGGTTAGGATCAATGCACTTGTGGCAAAAGCTCAAAAGGTTCCACAGGGAGGATGGATTATGCAGGATGGAACACCATGGCCAGGAAACAATACCAAGGATCATCCTGGTATGATTCAAGTCTTTCTTGGTCACAGTGGAGGTCATGACACTGAAGGAAATGAGCTTCCTCGTCTTGTTTATGTTTCCAGAGAGAAAAGGCCAGGATTCCAACACCACAAGAAAGCTGGGGCTATGAATGCTTTGGTAAAGCTTTTTTATCAGTTTTTGCTGTTCTTATGATGTCCATTCACCTTTATGAGCCACAAATACTTGACTTTTAAAATTAATGCTGCAATTTACAGATTCGGGTCTCTGCTGTGCTAACGAATGCTCCTTTCATGCTGAATTTGGATTGTGATCATTATGTCAATAACAGCAAAGCTGCTAGAGAGGCCATGTGTTTCTTAATGGACCCCCAAACTGGGAAGAAGGTCTGCTATGTCCAGTTTCCTCAAAGATTTGATGGCATTGATAGGCACGATCGTTATGCCAATAGGAACACAGTTTTCTTTGATGTAAGTTCTGCAAGAAACATAACATCAGCATGGCTTGGCCTTTTCTTGAGCACTTATTTTTTTCATTCTTACTCTTTTGTTAAGTAGTGTAAGCTAGTATTAACCATTTCCACTTCTTTCTGTTTCTGTGCAGATAAATATGAAGGGTCTAGATGGTATTCAGGGTCCTGCATATGTTGGCACTGGGTGTGTATTTAGGAGACAAGCTTTATATGGTTATAATCCTCCTAAGGGTGCCAAACGTCCAAAAATGATAAGCTGTGACTGCTGCCCATGTTTTGGAAAGCGCAAGAAGGTTAAGTATGAAGGGAATGGTGTAGATGGAGGCGAGGCTGCAACCCTAAGAGGTTCTAATATTTCTGATCACTAATGTTGACAGTAACTTCAATTCAAATATATTTCACTTTTACCTTTTCTAACCCATGTCCCATCCCACGTCTAAATAGGACCAGATGATGATAAACAGATGTTGATGTCCCAGATGAATTTTGAGAAGAAATTTGGCCAGTCATCTATCTTTGTGACTTCAACCTTGATGGAAGAGGGTGGTGTGCCTCCTTCCTCAAGTCCAGCAAGCCAGCTTAAAGAAGCCATTCACGTGATCAGCTGCGGATACGAAGATAAAACTGAATGGGGAATTGAGGTAACACAAACAGCCTAGAGACTCCTTGATATCTTACCATATTTTGTTCACACTATGAAAATCAGCTCATCCATGTTATTTTGCTTTCCAAATATGCAGCTGGGTTGGATTTATGGGTCTATTACAGAGGATATTCTAACAGGTTTTAAGATGCATTGCCGTGGTTGGAGGTCCATTTATTGCATGCCTAAGCGACCTGCATTCAAGGGTACTGCTCCTATCAACTTGTCTGATAGGCTTAACCAGGTGCTTCGTTGGGCACTTGGCTCCATTGAAATCTTCTTCAGTCGCCATTGTCCTTTATGGTATGGCTATAAGGAAGGGAAGTTGAAGTGGCTTGAGCGATTTGCATATGCAAACACAACTGTCTACCCCTTCACCTCCATACCTCTAGTCGCCTACTGTGTCCTTCCTGCTGTCTGTTTGCTCACTGATAAATTCATCATGCCACCGGTAACAACGTCATTCTAATTCTCACATGCTGAAAAATTAGTTAGTCATGCCATGCTTTTGAAATTATAGAATTTCAAATTTCCTTAATGTTGCCTTAAAAACCTGAATTCTCACGACTTTCGTATGTAGAGCAGGACTTAAATCTATAATTATAGAATGGGTGCCAAGCTTATTTGCTTATAAAGATATCTTTTGGTTGCTGATGATACAGATAAGCACTTTTGCCGGTTTGTACTTCGTTGCTCTATTCTCTTCAATCATTGCAACTGGCCTTCTTGAGTTGAAATGGAGTGGAGTGAGCATTGAGGAATGGTGGAGAAATGAGCAATTCTGGGTCATTGGTGGTGTGTCAGCTCACCTCTTTGCTGTCATACAAGGTCTTCTGAAGGTTTTGGCCGGAATTGACACCAACTTCACTGTTACATCAAAGGCAGCGGATGATGAAGAATTTGGAGAATTATACACCTTTAAGTGGACTACTCTCCTGATTCCTCCAACCACTATCCTAATAATCAATATTGTTGGCGTTGTTGCTGGAATCTCAGATGCCATAAACAATGGGTACCAATCCTGGGGACCTCTATTTGGAAAACTGTTCTTCTCATTTTGGGTGATTGTCCATCTGTATCCATTCCTTAAAGGTTTGATGGGTCGCCAAAACCGCACACCCACCATAGTTGTTATATGGTCGATACTATTGGCTTCCATTTTCTCCTTGCTTTGGGTAAGAATTGACCCATTCGTATTAAAAACTAAGGGACCTGATACCAAGCTATGTGGAATCAACTGTTAAAAGACTGGTTTTCCTACACTATCCTTTAGAGGGCATCTTTTGAAGATGAATGTAAATTCTTTGTTGTGCTGTATGATGCGTGAACCTACAAACTTTACATGTACAAGGACTAAAAAAAAAGAGTGAAAATTGGCTAGTGCAAATGCAGTTTTCTCATCAGTGTAATCTATTGGATGTTTGTTAGCAATTGTTTTGGCTCCATTTGCCCGAGGATTGGAAAGTAAATCAGAGTTACAGGTTTACATAGTTAATGTTCTATCGGAGGCATCTAGCACATTACGTCTAATCCAAAATGATGCATAAAAGCTGTGCATAATTATTTGACCTACCGAAGGACAATATGCTAGCCGACTTAAATCATTGATAGTCTTTAAACCAGGAAGCAAGAGCAGCAGCATTCTCTTGCTAGGAGAAGTAAATGAAAAGAAAAGGAGAGAGAAGTGTACGAACACTTATTATTTGCATATTCTCCATGAAACAGACAGTCTCAAAATTGGATGAAACGACAGGATTGCATTCAGGTCTCCCACATTTCTCTTTCAACAGTGATCCAAAAGCAGTTACTTCCATGTTTAGTTAAAGTTAAAATAAGCTTGGTGGTAAAAGTGAAAGGGAGCAAGGGCCAGCATGGGTTTAAGTTCAAAAATTAACATATTAACGCTAACACGAACTTTCATATTTGATGTTTCTAAAAATTACAAGCACGGGAATTGACACCAAGATACCTAATGTTAAAATGCATAATAAACAAATTTAGGAACAAAAGTGCTACATGTGATGCTTTGATGTTTGATTCAAAGGCGAGGAGAGAAAGGAAGGAGCGCTTCCCCCTTGTTTGGTTTGGTCGAAGACAGGGGAGTCTCCATGGCAAGGGAAGAGAGAGAAAACAATTGTACCATGTTGTGCCTTTATAAGAATTATTGGAAAGGAGAGGACAAACCTCATGAATAATTTAATCAACACGTTCCAAAAATTAAAAAACAACTCCCCTCCAACACTTAAAGGGGAGACAAAAATGGGAAGGGTGGGATTTTAGCCCCGTCATCTCTAAAATAAAAAGAAAAAAGAAAAATCATCCATGTCCTCCTTCCTTCGCTTTGTTTTCCTTTGAGCCAAACACATACATTAATTCATTATTACTTCACATTTATTCACAATCAACACTTTAAACAGCACATAAAGTTTTTTAACTGCGATCTACAGAAGATACTTACTAAAGCACCACAAAAAGGAACAGCATAACAAAAATACTGAGAGAACTTGATAGAGGCAAAGAAACTTTCTCACTTGTGGAAAGAATTTAAATTTGAAAAGGTTAATTAACAGCCCTGCAGTTGCGGCTGGGGCTGGGCTGTGCCTGCAGTTGGGGCTGGGGCTGGGGCTGAGCTGTGGCTGAGGCTGAGACTGGGCTGGGGCTAGGGCTAGGGCTGTGGCTGAGGCTGGGCTGGGGCTGGGGCAAGGGCTGGGCTGGGGCTGGGTTGTGGCTGGGCTGGGCTGTGGCTGGGGGAGTGGCTGAGGCTCGGGCTGGGCTTGTGACCGTGACTGTGACTTTGGAGGGTACTGTGGCAGGGCTAATTTGGCAAAAAGAGATGTGACCTGCATGGACAAAAGAATGTATAATTCAAGGAGTTTCTTGACTTAAGTTAACTGGTTTGTATGATTTTGAAAGAGAGGACAGTAGAGATACACGCATCTAATTTAAAGAGTGCAAGAATTCGGATACCATTTGGTTGGACTTACTATAAAAAACTCCATTCAACCAATTCTGTGATGTTTTTCGCTTCTCAAGTGGATGACCACAAGAGGATTTAGACTCCGGATATATGTTGTTGTAAGGTAAAGAATATGAAACCAAAAGTTTGGATTATGATGCATCTGTCAAATGTAACTTACTGAAAAAATATTTGCTCAGCTTCACCAATAATCACCACAAGAACAGGTCCCATCTTTGAAATGGTGGAATCTGTTGGCATCCCTAACTACAATTACTCTTTCTGTGATCTTTGAAATAAACTTAGTAGCAGTGTGACAATCTAAACAAACCCGAAGATTCTTGATTATCCTGATCTCAGTACCAGGTTCAGAGGTAATAAGGCCAAAAGCAATAGCTAGTTTCTCACTATGAACATTAAACATGAGTTCCTTTTCTTCTTCTTCCACATCATGCAAAGCAGTAACTGTCTCCGGCTTATACCCCATCTCTCTCATCTTACTCGTTAACTTCTCCAGCTTTGCATAGATAGCTACTGCTTGAGAATGAGAACGATCACCCGATACGAAGACATGTGGGGACCCATTAACCTCAATTAGAGTGCACCCTGGAGTCTTTGATAGTTTTCTTTTTTTAACTACTTCCCTTACTGAAGCAGCCTTTGGGAAGTTTCTCTCTGCAGAGTATATATTAGAAAGTAAGACATAGTATCCTACACTCCCTGGATCCAGTTCAAATAGCCTTTCTGAAGCCACACGGGCTATTTTCGTGTCTTTATGAATCATGCAAGCACCGAGTAATGTACCCCATACTGCAGGTCCTGGTTCAACAGGCATTCTCCTTACAAATTCTAAGGCTTTTTGTAACTGTCCAGCTCGTCCCAAAATATCCACCATGCATGCATAGTGCTCAGCTAAGGGCACAATCCTGTATTTATTAACCATAGCATTAAATATTTCATCTCCTTCTCTTACCAAGCCAGCATGACTGCAAGCATATAAGACTGAAAGAAAAGTAACACTTGATGGCTGAAATCCCAATTCCAGCATCTCATTAAAAAGCTGAAGTGCTTCATGCCCGTATCCATGAAGCCCATAACCAAAAATCATAGTATTCCAAGTGACGGTATTCTTTTCACTCATCGACTCAAATAATTGCCAAGCCTCCAAAATATTCCCACACTTGGCATACATGTCAATCAGAGCAGTCAAAACATAAATGTTTGGCTCAAGGTTTTTGCTTCTAATCAACTGATGAACCCATTTACCAAAACTCAGCGCTCCTAATTGAGCACAAGCTGAAAGAATACTCGTGATGGTGACTGGATTCGGAATAAAATCAGTCGCCATCATCTCCTGAAAAAGAGAGATAGCAGTCTCCGTTAAACCATTCTGTGTATAACCTGAAATCATAGCATTCCAAGCAGCCACGGTTTTCTCCGATGATTCGTCAAACAACCGCCGTGCCAAATCTATTTCATTGAGCCTGCTGTATATAGTCGTGAGTGCAGTTGAAACCAAAGGATGCAAAATAAAACCGGACTTCACACAAAACCCCTGAATACAGCAAGCCAAATGCAAATGCCCAAAGGGAGAAGACACAGGAATCAACCCAACCATTGTGCTAGAACTCACTCTCTCCCCAGAAACAAGCAATTCTCTAAAAAGCTTCACCCCACACTCAGTCTCACCATTACAACTAAACCCAGAAATCATGGCATTGTAAGAAACCAAATCCGGCTTCTTAATCATCCCAAACAATAACTTGGCCGTGTCAACATCCCCACATTTTGAAAAAACCGAAATCAAACCCGTTAACACGTAGTCATCAAAATGAAATCCAAGTTTCAAAGCCAAACACTGAATCCCCATCCCAACTTTCCCCTCTTGCATCTCTGCAACAGCCGGAAGCACAGTAGCCACCGTGGTGGAATCCAACTGCACCTTTTGCGCCACCATGTCCCGAAACACTTGAACAGAATCATCATAACAACAGTTCCTCACCAATCCAGTAATCATGGTGTTCCACAACACGGTGTCTCTGTCAGGTATTTTATCAAATACCTTCCTGGCATACCCCACACGAGAAAACTTACAGTACACGTCAACGAGCGCGGAGGCCACAAAGAGATTCGAGGCGAAGCCGTCGATGACGGCATGCGTGTGCAAGCACATGCCGAGCTTGTCGTCGGGGCAAGCGGCGACGGCGAAGGCATAGGTGAAGTTATCTGGGGAGAGGCTGGTGTTTTTGCGGAGATGGGTGTAGAGGGAAACGGATGAAGCGTTGGGGAAGAAGGAGAAGCCTTTGATGACGACGTTGAAGAGGAAGATGTCAGGCTTGGGAACCGAGAAGAAGAGGGCACGTGCGTGGTGCGCGGCGCCTACGTCAAAGAGCTTCTGGGTGAGCTTGGTAACGGTGGCGAGGTCGTGGTGGTAACCGTTGCGGATGAGCTGCGCGTGGGTTTCGGCAAGGTGCGGGAAGGTGCAAGCTTTGTTGATGAGGGCGAGGAGCGTGTTGCGGCTAATGTCCCCACGAAGCATCTGAATGCAACACACCGCCGCTGAGCACAAGATCATACATACGGTTTGGTAACTGAGTTAAGTCTCAAAGTTAACTAAATTTACTTAATTAAGAGTTTCGTTGGTATAAATTAAAAATAACAACAAATAACTTATCTATTTAAATAATTTTATTAAATCAATCCCATTCTTATTAATATATTAATTTTATATGCTGCAAATATGAATATTAATGCAGTTTATTTGAGTATAAATTATGACTAAATATATTTAAAATATTATATAATTTGAAAAAAAAAATAACTAAAATTATGACACTTTAATTCATATGTAGTGGTTTAAAAAAATTAAAAATTAAAACTCAAATGATAAAAACAGAGTTGATTGGAATAGACTAATATGTCATGCCGCATCTTAAAATCAAATCTTAAGTTTAAAACTTTAAAGTCTTATTGTATTTTTTTTTTTGTTTATATGGAGTAATATGGCGAGCAACATCCAACTTTATTAAAAATGATATCATATAGCTATAATCATTTAAAAAAATAAAAAATAAAACTTGTTAATTTCTTGTAAGAATCTCCTAGATTCTAAGTTTACTAATTACAAAATTACTTAGTATTATATCATTTAGTTCAGTCTCAGTTAAAAATTCTATAATAGTAGTGTACTTGAAATATATATGGAAGAACATTTGTCTGGTTAACTAATGAGTGTTTTTAATGTCTGATTCTTGGCTCATTGGGATGCAGTAAAATTAAATCTGGAAAGAATGCTGTGCTCCTTCCATTTGTATTTTCTTTTCATCTGCTTGATACGAGGCTTGTGCTACCAGTGTTGACAAGAAAGGCAAAAATGAAGACGATGGAAGAATATAAATTGCCGGGGGAGGGGGAGAAGCCTAATACAAAAATTTACAATGGTAAAGAATCCTGGGTGTTGATTCCTTATGTTTCAGCCGAACATTCCCAAGAATCTTTAAAACATTCTTGTAACGTCTCAGAAATTATAGTTTCCGAGCATTTGGCTGCAGCTGCAAGAGAGTTCTTGTTAGCATAGAAGCAGGAAGAGTCTGGCGTGTTTGAATTTCCCAGATTGTTTACTTATGCACCATAAAAGCTTGCTTGATCTGCATGAGATGCGTCCGAAGGCTATATTCCTCAACCTGTTTACGCCAAAATAATAATGAAATTAAGAGATAAACTTTTGACCTTTAGAAGCATCGTGAAATGCTCAACTTTCCTCAACGACTAAATCATTATTTCAGTCAATTCAGTGAATATAAGCTACTTATAGCTCAAAAACAGGAAAACACTAAGGCCGCAATTTCCACTGTTCTTGTGCTGCTGACAGTGACAATATCATATTAAAAGCAGCGACTAGACCAGTTAATAAAGATAGACAAGGAAGGCCCCGACATATCAAAAGCAGCGACTAAGTAGCAAAAATTGCACTGATTCACGACCAGCCTAGATTCTTGTAGATCAAGAATGCTAGAATAGTTCTCTAACCACGCATGGCTCCTGACGTTGAATCCCCGTAAGAGGTAAAATAAAATCAAACATAATGTAAATTGTGATACATGCAAATGAAATTTTTTTCCAACTAATCTTTGCTCGTTCGTAATAAAAAATGGAGAGATCCGTTGTGCATAATTCTTAAAACATATATCACGACTCTTACCTGCATAGCAGTTGCAAAATTCAGTAGGGCTTCACATTCATCAAGCATCGCTTTTTCCTGTGCTGATACAACAGCAACTTCAGCAATTAAATTATTCATGCCGTCCACCTACACAGACAATAAAAAACATGGTGTCGACCTTTATGCACTATGAATTTACCATTGAGTCCAAAATGGAAATGGTTTAGGAAGGAAAACATAAAATCAGAAACAGAAAGAAAGTTTGATAGTAAATTTGTTGGGGCAATAAAATAGCACGACCTAGGTGATATAAAGTGAGTGAAACCAGTAGAACTCATAAACAAATATCTCACCCTTGAGAGTAAAGGGCAAATAGCAGATCCCATTGCTTGCATGGCATCAACAGCCGAACAGATTGCAAGCTTCAAATGTTCAATATCTGCCTGTAAAAGTGCACACATGGTAATGAATGCCAGTGTCTCTTTGCAGGCATCAACCAAGAGACAAAAACCATGCATACCTTTGCCCCTCCAGTTAGAGGAAGACGAAGAGTACTTGCCTCCAAGTCTTCTACAGTTCCGGATAAAGCATTAATATGACCACTTTCAAGTACAGCCCAGTCATCAAGGTAGGCCATCTGCTTCATTAATTGTAAAAGGACCACAATCAAAAAAAGTATCACAAAGTATCTAAAGAAAGTCGAAACATTTAAATAGGGAAATAGCATCACATATGTATTGTAATCATTAAAATCAGCCATTAATACGAATTATGAATAACCTGTTACGACAGACTAGCATAGACCATTTAAACCTAACTTTTCAATGTGGTGTAGGGCCAACATCTTGCTGCGTATATTAGCGTCATTTATAATCTCCACAATAATTATCTCAACTTTAATTACCAAAACCAGAAATCCGGAAAAAATTGTAATTTATCATCCACTATAATATGGGCACATAGCAATGATAAATATTTCAGGTAAGAGAGAAGTATTACTTGATCATTCAAAATAGAATTCAGCTTCAGCTCAAGCTGCAGCTGCTGGAGGTTGATCCTCTTCCTAATAATTGTTTCCCATATAGACAGAGTAGTGTGCCATACGTTGTACAGTGATTTCTGAACCATATGGGCAAGTTTTTGTAAAATGACGTTGGGAAATCATTTGTTATACACAAACTTCTGCAAAGCAGAAGAATTACACTAAAAGAATAAGCCAGCTTGAAAGACCGTAAGTCATACCTCCGCTTTTGCATTTTGGATGTAAAACACATCCTCTGCTTGCGCATTGATAAATCTCCATTGCAAGTACCTGTTGTAGAGAAGTCTCAACTGGTGAGCATCTTCTACGAGGGCTGCACCCTTTTTCCCCTTTTTAAAATCAGCAATAAAGCTGAGTACTGAAATTGAATTGTTGGATTGGTTGGATGAATTGGCTGGCCTTATTCTAGAAGGACTAACCCCTCTAGGAGGAGTCGAAGGCCTTGACCGAGAAGGACTAACAACACCTCTTGAACTAGAAGAGGATAACACTGAAGTCTTACTTGGTGATGGGTGCCCTGATACTGGATTAGGCAAGAACTGTGATCTGACTCCAGTAACTGTTAATCCCGTTTTATCCAATGTAATTGCAGGAACAAATTTATGAGGTCTTAACACATGAACATTGTCATCGATTGGTCTCACCTCGCCTCCCATTCTACCACTTTCAACTAGAAACATTAGTCTTGAAGCATCACTAGAAGCTTTCCGCAAGGGCTTACTAGCATCACCTGGTAAAGACAATCTTCTCAGAGAAGACACACTAGTTCCTGGAACTGAAGAGTTCAACGTTCTGGTTGTCTTATCAGTATGATCAATACTTCTACTTGATGCACTAGAACATACCTTCCCACTGATTCTGCCTGGCCACCGGTGCTGATCTATCAACCGGGAATGCAAGCCATCATCAGGTTTCGAATTCTCTGTCTGATTCGAAGCATTATTCCCTTTGAGAGGACTCCTCTTCCTCTCTGGCGTGGGCTTTCTTACAATTGGTGTTTGAACCTGCTTGTGAGTCACGTTTGAATTCGGCCGAAGTGTACGATCAACGGCACTGGTCACCGGCTTCTCCTTCTTGATAACAGGTATGGAAATAGTATCGGACTGGAAAGAAACACTCAAACTCCGCATTGTGGATGGCCAAAGCGCCTCTGGCATTCTGCTACCAGCCGCCCTTCTCGACGATAAATTCACATCCATCGATGAGTCTTGGACGGGTGTAGAAGGACGTGGTGGGGAAGGTGGAGTCGCTGGCCTCTTCCTCTCTGTAGATTGAGCTCTTTTGGGTAACAATTTGGATGATGCCGGTGTTGTCGGCCTTGTGAGGCTTGGAGAGGGACATCGCCGAGAACCAGATGGGGTTGCCCGAGTAGGAGAAGGTGACCTGTACCGTGAAGTAATTTCCCTTGTTGCCAAGCGTCTGGAGGTGATTGCATTATTTTTTTCAGCAAGACCCAAGGGTTGTCTTGTTCCTGTTCTGTGTTTCCTTAATGCTTGCTCTGACTCGCATACATCCATCCACTCTATCCCAATTAGACCACATTGATGGAAATTTCCATAAAGCTAAACCAAACTTAGCAGCTTTGGCTCTTTGGCAATCATGTGTGCACTCGATGGAATAAGTGAAATGCACAGGTTATCCAGAAAGAAGATCCTTTTCCCTGCAATAAATCTGCCACAAATGAAAATAAAGTAAAGATACTACAGAGTGGGAAACTAAAGAAAAGCAAAGAATAAACCCACCCACAATCAGAAAAGGAAAAGGGAGAATAAGAAAAGCGCACATCTTTACAGAGACTCAGATCTGCTGGGCAAGGAATTTGAGAATCACAGGCAATAAACGCAAGTGGGTATGTTTTATTCACACAAAAAGGCCCGAATCCAACAAGATCATGACAGAGCAAGAAGAATATGGAGAGGGGAAACAACATTTGGTGTAACGGGTGAGAGAAACTCGCGGAAACTGTCTCAACGTACATTTAACGTTTTATCATGAAAACGTTGCTAGTTTACGGTTAACTGAAGAAAAAAAAAAGGTTTAATTGGCGGGGAAGGGGGTCCCTCGGAAATTGGGATACTGGGAAGTGGAATCCATGGAATGAATAATAGAGGGCGCAGGATAAGAAGGCGGAAGTGCGTAGGCTAAGAGAAGAAGAGAGGCTTTAATTTTCCCCCTTTTGTCTCTCTCACGAGAATGCCATGGTCGGGTGGGCTGGCAATGGGTTCACTCCACATAAACCCACTCTGTCCTATAACTTCTTCTCTCTCAACTCCTTTTCATGAAAGGGAATTCAATGAAAGTGATGCCATAACCTGCATGCCCAAAAAGAAGAAAAAAGGTATCTAATATCTCTTACAATACAACACTCTCTCCCTCTTCCCAAACACACACAGACACAAGTTAAACTTAAAAGAAGGCTGAGTTACCATAACATACAATAATACTAACACAACTGGGTCATGAGTTTCCTCTATTAAAATACACAGACAGAATTTTCAATGGAGCCTCTTTTGTTTTGTATGCTACACAGAATATGAAATATATTACCTTACTTTAACTAAAGTTTGAACTCAATGGTGGTGTTGTTGTTCGGGAGATAGGTAAAGACAAGAGGTCCACGTGCAGGGACGATCATTGTCCATCCCCATAAAACTATTGTGAAAACCTAACATGATTCAGAGACATTGTTTCCTGCAATTTCATTAAATAAATAAATTATAATATTTAATGGACTAGTAGTAGCAGTAGTAATTAGGATTTTGACTGGTGTGAAGGAATATCACTGATAAAATCAAGGGAAGGAAAGAAAAAACCTTTTTACCTGAAAGAAACAAACGGTTCTGAACACAGATCCATGACAGATGTATGGATTGGCAGGTTCGTGTCTCGCTCACTGAAGACACGTTTAAGTGTTTCACTGTTCATGTAGCCGCACAGAAACAATGCTAGTACTAGAGTCTATTCAATGATCCTTATTCCCAAATTCCTCCTTCAATCTACAAAAACGAGTTGCAAGTTTCGAAAAAATCCAACAGCATTAAAATATATCAAAAATTAAATTTACTCATCGTAAACAAATTTCTAACCGCATAGTGTAAAATTTAGTCATAACCTAACTGACTATATTACCACAATTTACAAAGAGTTTCTTACCTTCCTTTTACCTGTAAATAGAAACCCGGTTACAAAGAAGACTCAGATTCCGGTCACCGGAGATGGCAGTTTCGTGATTTTAAAGCAGAAAGCGAAAGCGAGTTAAAAAGTAAATAGAAACAACGATTTCGTGTTACCCGAAAAGGTTTTAATTAAAATAAATATAAAAATTAAAAAGAATACGAGAAAACGGTTTCAGTTAGGAAAAAGGAGGGAGAGGTAGGGACGGTTGTTTTCGCGCCACCTACTTTTAATTGTTCTTGCCTCTTGATCCTTATGCCGTAATTATCGTTATATTTTTTTATTATATTTTAACATTATTTTATATAACTAAACTCCTATTATTTTATTCTTTAAATAAAAGGTACGAACATGTTGTGTGTAATTGCTTACATTGTTAACCATTCTAAGGATGCCTTGTCAATTACATCTCTATCGAAAATTGACTATTATTTTTATAATAAAAAAATTGACAAATATCTTCGGTATCATTTTCCTTTTTCTAAACATTATTTGCTTCGAAAGCTTATGATCGAGTACGTTCTTTATTTATACGATTTAATCAATTACTTGTTTCACCTACGACCCTTTTTCTTAAAAATAAAATAAAATAAAGGGTTTGCTTTTAATTTTAATTATTCACTTGGCTTTCATTGGATATAAATATTACTAGATGACAATAATTCTGTCTAATGACATGATGTATAAAAACAACATATTTCAGCGCGTTATGCCGTCTAGGTATTTTCATGTGTACATCATCTTTTTGAATTTGTCCAGTATATGAAATATATAACTTGTCATGTTGTATTCAATTAATGTAACATTTACTTTTGTTTTTAGTGAAATAAAGTTGTGGCTTATCACCAAATAAAACGGTCACCTGTGTTGGTAAACGCAATAAGTATTAATTAATGTTATTGGAAAAAACTTCCACTTCCGATTTTGAAGTGTTTTTTAATGTAACTAAATTGTATGGGGTTGATTAGCCCGAGTCTTCATGATTAATTTAGTTTTAATTAGTGAGTTCAGTCAACCACTAAATAGGTTACTCAGTTATGTTTCAGTCTAAAGTATAGATCAATGAACACAAACAAACACCAAACAAATTAGTTAATTATACATAAGTTTAGGTGGTTATCCCATAGCTAGGAGTAAAAACCAATAAGTTTGATTGATACGTTAAACAAACTAAATGATATACACCAACTCGTAGCCTACTTTCCACATTTTAAAGTCCACATTTCAGAGCACAAGTCATTGAGACTAGTTGGTCACCAAATAGGTCGATTGATCATAGACCAGCATGGATAGTCAATCACTAACTCGAGGAGTAAGACGAGTCTGGCTAACAATACAAATATATTGGTTGACCATGAATTAGACGAATCGTTATGAACAGTCTGAGAATAGATTAACTTTAAAGTTGATCAAGTTAAGAATAAAGTACAATTATTCATAATTATATCGTAATTAGATCAACGTTAATCAAAAGCTTACGAAATATATAAATAAATGTTTGAGATAAGAAAGTATGATAAATACATTTACTATTACATTAATTATCATCGCTTAAATGTTGAGCTAATTTGAACATCAAAATACTTTTTGTAATCACCATCCTATCTATTTGAACGAATAAAAGTTTGCTTTCAAAATAATATTTAAATTTCAAGTAATATAACACAGTCTAAAGTGTTGACATTGATCTCACGTCTGAAAAGAAATCATACAAATGCTTAAAATTTAAATTTAGAGCCTTTTATTAAAAGGTATGAGAAGTGTTATTATTTCATAAGGAAAATTTTGTCTCATTGTTTTAATATCAATTACTAAAACATTTATCTTCCTTCCATACACAGCATTAATCAGTCTTAAACGTTTGCATTACGAAACTTCTTACCCTTCTATTCCAAAAAAACACAGTTGTGAAGGAGGTATAAACGAAGCATCAATTTCAAAGTATCATAATTACATAAATTATAAACATTTTCATTATATCAAGAAAGGCACCCATTACTATAAAAAGACACTGAAGTATAAGGAAAGATTAATGTTAAAACAAATTAAATAGCAATTAATGTAAAAATATAGGTTTAATACTCAATTTTGTCCCTAATTTGGTTGACAAATTTCAATTTAGTCTCTCTTTAGAAAATGTTTGAAATTGGTCCTTACTTTTAAATTTTTGAGTCAAAATAGTCCCTTCGGTTAAATAATGACAAACTGCGTTAAATTTTTTTTTCTCACTTCTCATTTTCTGTGTATTATAGGTTTTTGTCAGCATTTGCAGTATTTAATGATTATTGTACTTTTCTCAATAAAATTTAATATCCTTCATTGAGTAGTCAAAAAATTTTAATTATAAATAAAGATTATGCTAACTTGTTACCTCTACTACCAAATGATTCTTTATAAATGTGATTCTCTTCAGAAAAATACTTTTATTTAGTTATTACTTTTACAATACATTTTTTAAATTTTGAAAAATTGATTAAAAATAAATCTAAATATATATATTTTTAATTTCTGTAAAATAAGTAAGTTTATAATTATTTTAAAACGTATTTATTTCTTAATTACTCTAAAATTAAAAATAAAAAATTTAATTTTTTAATGATTTTTTTGTTTTTAATAAAAGTATTTTTTTTAAAGAGAATCACATTTATAAAGAAATTTAAAGGTATTCCATTTGGTAGTAGAGGTAGGAAGGATATTAAATTTTACTGGAAAAAGTACAATAATCATTAAATACGGTAAATGTTCACAAAAACCTGCAATGCACAAAAAATGAGAAGAGAAAAAAAAAATTTAACATCCTTTGTCATTATTTATCGGAAGAGATTATTTTGACTCAAAAATTTAAAATAAAGACCAATTTCAAGCATTTTTCTAAAGGAAAACTAAATTAAGATTTGCCAACCAAACTAGGGTCAAAATTGGGTATTAAACCAAAAAATATATATAACTTAAAGAAGTTGGAAAAGAAAAGAAAAAATATGTATTTATTTATTGGAATGTTTCCATAGTAATAACAAGAATTACATTAGATGACATTTCTGATTAGTAGGTGTTACATATGGGGGTTGTTGGAGTTTTTCTCTTTTACAAAAGAAAATGATTGCAGATGGAAATGGGTGAGTGTGAGCAGTAGTGAAATTTCTCTTCCTCTGAGCTAAGTTATCTGCTTTTGTTTTTTGCAGTGTGTCCAAAAACATCAATCAAAGTTTTCAGATTAGTTTTGGTGGTTTGTTGTCTGATTTTTCTGCTTATTTTTTTCTGAATGGAAGCCAATGGTTGCTAAGTCGCTCACTTAATCGTATCTACAGTCTTCCAAATTAAGCTAACTTAGAAATGATCTTAAAGCGGAATTTAACCACTAATAGGCCTTAAAATCTTTAATATAAACAATACTAAGAATTGTAGAAAAAAATTGAACTCCTCCTCCATGTTAGGAATTCAAATGTTAGTCAAAGTTTTATATTAAATAAAAATTAAAAAATAAAATATTATATAAAAATAAAAAAGACTCATTAATTTATTAATGTAAAAAACAATATCAATTTTTTATATCATCAGACTTATATCTACTTGATATTGTGTCTTTTCAATAAATTTTTTCCTCGATAGATCCAACATTACCTGCATAGTCTCAAAAGCATTATCATTGACTAAGAGTAAAATCAACACTCTTAAACTCATCTTTTTTAAGACATTACACCAAATCATTATTTTCCAAATGTTGAATACCGGCATGCATGAGTAGCACACTCATGATCATTCTCCAAATGTAAATTGGTATAAAGAACCACATTTTCTCTAATTTTCTTTCAATTAAGGAGAAAAAAATAAATAAAAATTTCTCACCATTTCGTTATTTTCATTGAATCATCTATTCTTTTTTTGCACTTCAAAAATTACCACTTTGAAAATAAGTATTTTGACATCGTATAGTGTTCTTTGCTTTCAAGTGATGTGAAATTTAAGATTAATTTAATTTCCAACTATATTTGAAGGTGGCAAGCATCCACATTAGAGAAAATGTTCAATAAAAAACTAAAAATTAAGGTAAAAAGTTCAACTGAAAATCTAAATTGTCATATAACAATTTGATAAGTCTTTTATTTTTACTGTTTCATACACTTTTTTTTATGGCTTAAATTTGAATATCATCAACTTGAAAAATGATATTATTCTTAAATAATAATAATATATAACTATATATAAAAATGATACATCTATTTGGTATCTTTTTTGTTTTTCCAATTTTATCCTCTTAATTTTTACTTTTTAAATGTAAATAATTATTCATAATAAAAAACTATTTTTTAGTTTATCATTTTAAGAACTATTTTTTTAATTAAAATAATTACTCGTTATATAAAATTATTTACTCTTTTATTATTTTAGTAACTATTTTTTTAAAATTTAAATAATTATTCATAATATTATTTAAACAATATCCCTTGTAATATTTTTTATTTCAATAACTAAAGTTTATTTTATCCATAACTATATTCAAAACTATACACATCTTTTATTTTCCCAATTTTACTCCTTTAATTATTACTTTTAACATTTGAATAATTTATAAATATTTTAAAAATAGCACATATTTATATTTAAAAATAATAACAGTACACTCAAATCTATATTCTAAAGTAATGATAAATAATTGTTTGTCTCACTTTAAAGTTTGGTAGATGAAAAAAAAAGACAGAGGAAAAGAAAGGGGGAGAAAGGAATATTAAAACAAATAAAATAATTTTAGAAAAAAGTAAAATAAAAATTACTTAATAAATTATATTTATTATTAAGTAACCAATTTTGATTTTCAGTTATTTTTCTCTACCAACCAACCAGTAATGTACTTATATTGGATTGAAGAATGAGATTGGGTTAAAACATGTGATTCTAGGAAGGACCATCTCTAATAATAATAATAAAAAATAAAAAAAAGTTTTAAGTAATGAGTTGTCGGCATCAGAGTACGTGTATGGTGAGCTGAATGAGAGACCCCACAACTTCAAATAAAACACTCTTTTTCTGCAGCTACATGTATCCATCACATCCTACAACCGAACAACTTTCCTCTTTGCAGCCTTCCACCATGTAATTAAACTGCCTCAAAACATTATATTATACACATGTAAGTCTCATGTAAACTATTAATAAAATCTATATATACTATATAAATAGACATATCTTATTTTATAAATTAATTTTATAGAGTTTAATTAATTTAAATTTTATTTTATAAATTATTTTTGTAAGATTAAATTAGATTTAAAATTTATTTTTTAATTCATATATAAGTAATTAGGTGAAGTAAAAAATTGCCTCAATTTAATGTAAAATTATTGAGTGTACTTAATTCTTTTAAATTATGATTTAGGAGAAGAATAAAAATATTTATAATTAGAATTTCAATTTTATTCACTATAAATAATATGAATCTTCAAATATTGTATAAGATAATATTATTAAAAGAAATAATTATGATATTTTTGATTATCACAACAAAATCTTACATTTATAATAAATGTAATTATTTACTTTATTATTTTATTTCTATATTTATAAGTTTCAAAATAAATTTTTAATTAAAATTAATTTAAATACGGTTTAGTAGGTCCAAAAGTCCACGAGCATGTTTTTATTTATTAATATAAAAGATTTGTAATGCTGAAATAGGTATGGATTTATTGAGAAATCATTCAGTTTGTACAAACTTGGAATTGAAAACAGTCTTCCTCTAATGTTCTTTTGGAAGCATTTACCGTTGGTCTATGAAAAACTGATCATACTATATATGTAATAATAATAATTTATTTAAAAATAATTTAGTGTAGGAAATGCAAAAATAATTATTTTGGATAGTTAATAATTTAATAAGTAAATAATTGGAAAAGGAAAATTAGATGAAGATTTTTTTTCTAGAATGAAATTATGTGAGTATTTTTACTGTGGAAAATTATGATATGAGTAGGCATATGTTAATGAACAGAAATTATTTTTTTTTATATATGTTGTGAAAATAAAAGAATTTATGCAATGATATAATGTATTAAATAAATAAAAAAAAGAACAAAAAAATTTGAGAAATTAATTGTTTAATAAAAAATAAAACCTTTATAAAAAATTTCTTTTATCAATAGCTATATATATATATATATAAAGAAAATTATTCTTCAACAACTTCATTAATTACGAAGGTATTTGCGAAATCAAGGGTGCAAAGTGAACCCCTTAAAAATACAGGACAAAACGTCCTAAAACTCATGCAAGTTTGATCCAAGACCCTAATTTTCCTCATAAATAAAATAGTATTATACTTTGATAATTAATCTTACAATAGGTCTACTTTGAAAAAATAAACCGGAAAAAGAGTTTATTTAGAGAAAAAAAAATATTTAATTATATTTTATAATCCTTAAAATAATTTAGTAAAAAAGAAAATTTTCTGAAATTGAAAATTAAAATAAAATTAAGATATAAAATTATTATGAAATTTTAGTAAATAAAGAACTACATTTTATAATAAATATATATTAAAATAAATTGTTAAATTAAATAAATATATTTTATTTTTGTTTTTATTTATTTTATTATAATAATAAAACATATTTATAAATATTTAGCTATTATATCTTACATTTTAATTTAAAAATATATGATAAAATTAATTTTAAATTTAAAATAATTAAATATTCTTTTTTAGAACAGTACTTCATATCTTATCTTATATTCTTAAAGTTATATATATATATATATATATATTAACATTTTTTTAATTCTCGGTTTCAACACTTTCAGTGTATTTCTCTCTGTCGTCTGCAAACAAACACAATCCAAAAGGTGTTTTAAGAAAAAAAAAACATATTTAAATCATTTAAATTTTAAATGATTTGAATTTTCAGAAAGAAAAATGAGTTAATGTATTTAGTGGAAGATAAATGGAAAAATGAAAAGAATATATATGAGGATAAATAAAAACATATAAAAAATAAAGCCACATGCAAAAAAAGAAAAGAAGAATAGAGCTTAGAAGAGTGGTGATGGTGGAGAGAGACAGAAGAAGCATTGAATAGTTTGTTTTTGTGGACAGAAAGATAGGAAGTAACATGTCCCTGACACCCAACATAGAAGCAGGAGTCTGTGATTGAATGAATGGCCTTTGGATTCCCTCACACCAACATGCATTTTTTATTTATTTTTTCCTTTTCTGTCTATATACATTCCTCTGTGAAAGCAATGGGCAGTGTAAAAAAATTAAGTGAAATGTATTTCTAAGTTTTTTTATTGCTTAATACCCTTTTCCTCATATCTTATTTATAAAAACTTTTGGTTTTACATTCAATTAAGAAAAAATAGCTTTAACTAATTTTTTCCTCAAAAAAAAAATAACACGTCTAATATGGTTTATTTGATCTCTACATAGGATATTTTGCAACTTCAATAGTTTTAACAATCTATAAAACAGTTTAAAAATATTAAAAAGTTCAATTATAAATAATTTTTTTATTAATTAAGTTTCACTTTATAATCTCAAATTTTTTCCAAATTTTTTTCATTTTTTTATAGATTTTTTACTTCATCATTTATTTGTTTGAATTATATTATAGGATTCATGATGTCAAGATATACAATTCTATCTTATCAGAATTTCAAACATAATGAGTTTATCTTTTACCTTTTTTTTTTGTAAAGAATATATTGTATTTGGAGTATTTTGAACTTATGTATGACGGTTAAGGGCTTAAAATGAATATTTGATCAATTGTGATTGTTAAGGTGTGATCAGATTGTTGACAAGAATTATCTATGTATTACTGGTAGAGCAATCTAAGTGAGATAGAGTCTATGGAGCTTGTGAGAGTTAAACTTTTGTAGAACACATTTTGGAAGTCTAAGAGCATCTATTTAGGAAAGGAAAGCTAGATTAAGTGTAAATAGTTTTATTAAATTGTAGTTTGATCTGATGAAGTGACTGTGAAATTGTGATTGGTACAGTAAAATTTAATTGTTTGTGTCTGTGTTGATTTAATTATGATAGTGTGTGAATTATGAATTGTGAAATTTAGAATTTGGGGATGTTGAATTGTATTGTAAATTATTTAAGTATATCGATGGAATTGAATTGTGATTTTATTGCTTGGACTATTGTTTTTGGGTTGTTTTAGTATTATTGTCTCTCAAGCTGATTTAATTTGGATAAGATCGTTCAATTTGATTTATTTGATGTTATTTTGAACTAAAATAAGGTATTATAAACTAGTAAGAAACTAAAGTTACATAGATTGTCAAGTTGGATAGTCTATTCAGATCAATTTGGAAGTTAAAACTCTGGTATAACATGACACGGTACTACATAATCATCAGGTTCCACTCACAAGACTCAAGTGGTCTAGAGCATCGAGTGTAACTTTGACATTATTGGACACTCACTTGACATTAGGCTCTGGAGTTCAAAGGTGCTCGGTGGTCCCCAGGGCACTCATCTAACATGGAGCACTAGAGGATTTGACATTAGGTGCCACCTGAGTTTTTCCTCATGGATTATTATCTCGATAAAATTTTGATTTTCATTTTGTTAACCGTTGGATCGAACTAAAATTTTGACAAATAGTTTTTGAAGTATGGTTATTCATTTTGATTGGTAGTTCTTGACACATGCTTATTCATTTTGACAGATAATTCTTTATTTTGACAGTTGAGATTGTTAATTGGAGGTTTGTGATAATAAAAATGCTTTTTATCGTTATGATTATACTTAACAGAAATATTGTAATTGAATATTATGTTAATTCAATAAAAAAAAATTATGAATCATTAACATGTAATGGAAAGAAATATAGGTGATTGATACTATGAGATAAATTTAGATTGAAGCAAAATACATACTTATGACATGATGTGACAATTTAAAGTTATATTTGAATCATATGTAATATGTTTTTATTTGATTTTTCTATTATAATTGTGTTTGTCAATTTAGTAATATTTATCGTGAATTAGAATGAATACGAATTGAAGAATGAAATAATTATTCTTAGAATGAGAATATTACAATGGAAAATACTATAATCGATAAATATAGCATTGGTTAAAACAAAAATGAATGTAATGTGTTCTTAAGCATCGATTAAATGTTTGTTGAAATATATATTGCATCAATTTTTTTTGAAGGAACCTATGTAATATGTAAACACTGTTTCGGTCGTTCTAAATAACAAATATAATATATTATATTTGTAAGAGGGAAATGATATGAGTTATATGTATGTTATCTTGCAATTGCAAATCAATAACAACTAATTAAACTAAATTGTGTGAAAAATGAAAATTCAATACTGGCTTAATCTAATAAATAATGAAATTTTGCTTAAATATAAATGTTTACTTATAATTTCATCAAAATTGTCATACATCACATTATATATAAACTAACTACAACTATTAATGGAAAGTAAATTAATTAACATTTTCAAAGTAACACACTATTTCAAACACAACTAATGTTAATTTCTAACACATAAAAAATAAAAATATATAAATATTCAAATATAACTAATGTATTACTGTAATGATATTTTAATTCAAATAATGGTAGCAATTTGTGGCAACTCCCGTTATATTAATGGTAATAAAGGTAAATGACTTAACAAAAAGTTGTATCTTTGGAGTGTGGTGGTATAACAACGTTTTTAGTGTGGTGGAAATATATGAGATAATTTTATTTCTTATTGAGGAATGATGGCAATTTATAATAGAGAAATAAGTATAAATTTTATCTTAAAAATTGAATTTATAAAGTTTAGTTAAATTTAAAGTTTACTTTTTTTAATATGATATCATATTTTTAAATTAAAGTTTATCATAATAAAATTTATTGTTTTTAAAATTTTTTATTTTATCAATTATAAAATTATTAATTAGCCTCATAATTAAGATATATTTAAATTAATGTGAAAAGAATGTGATAAAAATTTTATATCACTTAAAAATAAAATTAATTCATAATATAAAAGAATATAAATCTCACGTTATCATAATTTTAATTATGAGATTATGAAGAAACAACAATCTCACAAGTATTCATTACGTTCTCGTGGTTCACGAGTGGAAGAACATCACGATGGTTTGTCGGTGAAGAGAAGTTTCGAATTAGATTTTTGAAATGGAAGTGTGTCCGAAGTGAAAATGCAAAAGTGTAGATTTTCAAAAATGGTAAAAGAGGAAGACACGTTTAAGGGTTGCTGGGTTTAAAAGGATGATTTATATATTGTTATAAACCATCAATGTAAAAAGTCAATAAAAAAATACATAAATTCACATATTAAACTATATAATATAGTTGTTTGTGCATAATTTACATCTGTACAATTAATGTAATACCTATTAGTTGCACAAAAACTAATTTTATTTATGGATGTAAAATAAACGTTTTTCACAAATGAATATGTCAATATGTACTAATAATAAAAAAAAAAAGCAGTTATTTGATTAGCTATTCACATTTCTCGTTTCTTTTGTCTTATTAGTGCAAAAATGTTATTTAACGTCATCCAGAAGATGTCGGTGTGCTGGTAATCCGACATATATGAGTGGATGGTGGCATTATCGTAAATAATTTGGTAAATTAGATGTCGGTTTTAAGCTAAGGCGACGTCTATGATACTGTAGACGTCCTCACTGCCCCAAACCGACGTCTAATAGCCTGAGGTAGGTGAGAAGACAGTCCAGTGACGTCGGTGTTAACGGGGGCCGACGTCTACTAGACTGCAATTAATGCTCTTCACCTAATTCCCATGCGCTTAGACGTCACGTAGTCAAAAGGCGACATCTAAGGCCTGTCTGGAAGGCGGGAAGACAAAAAATTCTTCAGTTTAGACGTCGGTATTGAGGGGAAGCGACGTCTATGTGTCTGTAATTAATTATGTTCACCAAACTCGAGGGCCTTAGACGTCGGCTAGAAGGGCACCGATGTCTACGTTACTATAGACGTCAGCGCCCCATCACAACTGTCGTGAATATCCCTGACAGGAAATCAAACGTCAATCGGTTCAGCTTCCTAGACTCGAGTCCCCTCGAATTCGACGTCTAATGGGTATTCAAAAAGTCATTTTAAATGTTAACTTGGACATCATATTAGTGAGGTAACCGACGTCTAAGTGACTATAGACTTCGGTTTCTGGAAAAATCGACGCCTAATTTCATTTTAAATAAACCACAAACTCTTCGCGACATTCAATTTCTGATATTGTCTTCCTCTTCTCCTTTTTCTCTTGCGGCACCTCTTTTTTTTTCTCGCTTGCGGCACCTTTTTTTTTTTTTCTTTCTTGCGACATTCTATTGTTGTTTCTGATATCTTTATCGTCTTCCTCCTCTCCTTTTTCTCTCTTGCAGCATTGCATCCTAGGTGTGTGTTTTTTTTTATGCTTACCGTTTAAACTTTGTTTAGTCTTTCATCGATTATATTCTGGTTCAACTGATTAAAATTTGCTTTTTTTGTGTTGTGTTTTAGTGCAGTTTTGTTCCTTTCTCGGGATAACGTAGTAACACATTCTCCACTTGCTAGCTGCCTCCCAGAAAAAGCGGCGTCTTGTGAATTTCTTTTGGTCGTTTCAACCCAAAAACGACCTTGGGTCGTTGCCTAGTTATCGTTTCACTGTGATTTTTTCCTCTTGCAAATGAAAATGAAACTAAGCAACAACCCAGGTTCGGTTTTGGATTGAAACGACTCATAAGAAATTCAAAAGACGCAAGTTTTTTTTTTTTGAGGGAAACTAGCAAAAGGAGATTGTGCTACTAGGCTATCCAAAGATGAGAACAAAACTGCACTAAAACACAGCCACTAGATTAAACATCGGTTATTGCCCAGATCGACATCTATATAATGTCTTTAGACGTCCAGTTAGTCCTACTCCGACGTTTAGTGATGTTGGACATGGCGCTGACTGACGTCACTATAGACATCGGTTATATTCATGTCCGACGTTCCATTGACGTCACCAGAAATGACGTTGATTGTTTTGTAGACATTAAAAATTCAAAATAACCGACGTTAATCAGCGTTTTTCCACCAGTGCCTATTTAACAAGCTACAATGCACAATTCGTAAATCTTAATAGACAGACTAAATTAGGTAGGCTTTGGTTGGTGGTTTATTTAGTAATATAGTATTAATATAAATTATTTATAGTTTCATATTACTAGGATATTTGAACTTCTATCATCTAGTTAAAGAATACAATTTTGGCTGATAATGTAATTTACATTATCTATAATATTGTGACTTAATGTGGTAGGATTTTTTTAATTCTTATTTTTTTTATGGATAAATGATAATAGTAATAATAATAATAAATAATAATAATAAATAAAGTTAAAGTATAACAATAAAAATAACTATTTTTTGACAAATTTTTTTTTTCATTTATTTCTCATGTATTTTTCTTTCAACTTTTCATTTTTTTATCACCCTAAACCCTAAATATGCGACAGAGGGTGTTTACTATAAGATTATTTCAAGTATGTAATAAAAGTAGGAGAGTTTAAAATTATAAATGATAAAATTTACTAGAGTGGTTAAAATGGATAATCCGGCTTGACCCGGTCTGGCCCATCATGGGTTGGTCACTTAGTGAGGCAATCCAACTTGGCTCATTTATTAGCGAGTCAGAAAAATCTGAACCCGACTCGACCCACCACGGGTTGGTGGGTAAACAGGTTGACTCACTAACCCATTTAATTAGAGTTTTTTTTTTAAATAAAAAAATTACAAACTTTTTATATTCAAATTTAAACAAATTTCACTCCCAAAAAATGAGGTTAAACCAAAGACAATTCAAAATAATAATAAAAAGTACAATATAATCCAAATGTCATCCAAAAACAAACACACAAAACATACGAAAAACCTACTCCTTGAAGAATTTCAGTGAAGAAGTGAGAATGACAACACCCGTAAATAGCATAAGTTACTTTTTTGGTATGCACAGTGAGTGAAGAGAGTATTTTATATTTTAGGGTTTCATAAATAAAATAATAAATTAAAAAAATAAAATTAGGTAGGTGGGTTGGCAGACCAATCCGGCCCACCACGGATTCAACTCGCATGAGCCGAATTTAAATGAACCGGGTTGAAATCTGACCCGCATAAAAAAAAAACTCAATTTTTTCAAACCCAACCCGACCCTAACCTGTGATGAGCCGGATTAGCTCGCGGGTTGTGACCCATTTTGACGGCTCTAAAATTTACTAAAAAAAAATTAGTTGATCATGTTACTTTTGGAAATTTTTATATAATTTTTTTTAAAACCAAGAGTGACATGATATTTTTTCTGAAAAATTGATTATGTATTTATATTTATATTTTAGAAAAGTTAGGTTTTATTTAATTATTATTATTATTATTTTAAAAATTTTGAAAATAAAACCAAATATAAAAATAAAAAAATTGATTCTGAAAAATGAATTGATGGTAACAAACACCTGGTAATATTTATTTATAAAGGTGGAGTTTGATAGAATGGAGAAAATGTTGAACGTGGAGATGTTAGGTTAGGCTTCCACATGGCGAAAATAGACCTTTTCAATTCATGGATGCGTAGCAGAAGAAAGTAGTTGGGGGCAGTTGGGAAATGACGATGCAGTGTTCATTTCTTCTCTCTTTCTCTCTCACACACAGACACACACTTTCTTGCCAGAAGCCATGGGCAACACATCTTCCATGCTCACCCAATACGACATCGAAGAGGTTCAGCAACACTGTCAACACGCTTGTAACTAACTAACTATCTACAAATCCTTCAATTTTAATTTCATTTTCATTTTCATTTACTCGTCTTTGATTTTTCGCGTGTGCGTGTGTAGTTACGCAGCAGGAGATTGTTTCTCTGTACCAACGCTTCTGTCAACTCGATCGCAACAACTGTGGTTTTATCTCTTCTGATGAATTCCTCTCCATTCCCGAATTCGCCGTCAATCCTCTCTCTCAGGTCTCTCTCTTTCTCTCGATTCAGTTTTCCATTCAATTCAATTGAGGTGTTCACATTGATAACATTGCAGAGTTTGTTGAGGATGCTGGACGGATTGAACTTCAAGGAATTCGTGGCCTTCTTGTCTGCCTTCAGTCCCCGCGCCACTCTACACCAAAAAATTCAATGTACGTTATAATATCAAAAGTATCAATTTATTTTCTCTTTGTTCAATCGAAGACAGATAAATCACATCATTGTTTTAATTTTGCTTCTTCATTTTGCAGTCATTTTCAAGTTGTATGATACCGATTGCAATGGAAAAGTGACCTTCCATGACATGCTCAGGGCTTTGAGGGATTTGTCAGGATCCTTCATGTCTGAGCAACAGAGAGAGGTCACTTTATTTTTTTCTGCCTTTTGCTGATGCTGTTCGGTTTTTCTTTTCTTCTCTATATATAGTACACTGCAATTTCTTGCTTGGTTTGTTTGAAAAAAACTTGGTTTTACCAGTAATTACGAAGCTGCTTTCACTGAGTTGAATTTAGTTTTTATGCACTGAGCTGAGAGTATAAAAAGTGCTTTACTACCAATTGCAAATTCTAATTGATATGACTTTTAAAATAGTATTACGGAGTGTTGATTGAGTTATAAACTTTGCAGTGCCTGTTTTGCCTTATAAACAAAAAAAAGTCTTTTAAATGACAAATCAATAAATTTATTATATATGTTTGTAATATAAGTAACACAGTAAAATGTCCCTAAAGATGCCATTTGCACTTTTATTTTCGATTGTTAAAGATTGTATAGGAAATTAAAAAGAAAACATGATACTTCTGTAATTATTTGTATTAATGTGTCGTGAAAACATTTGGCAAATCATAGAGGTATTGGCCTTTCACTTTCTATAGTTATCTACCAAACCAATGTTTGTGTTCGATTATTATTCTGGTCCACATGACATCAGAGGAAACACATTACAGGTTACTTCTCACCTTTGTTCCTTTGAAATCAAGTTTTGGAATTGGATGTTTCAAGCAATTGAATTTAGAAGTACCGATAACAATATTCCTTGTATATAAGATATGAGCCACGTAAGCCGGAAACTAAGCAAAAGACAACAAAAGATGAGATGAACCTTTCTTTGAAAGCTTGTTATCTATTACAAGGCTCTCAACTTGTAGCTCTAATTGCACTTTTCATCCTTTTAAAATGAAAGGAGAAGGGTGTTTCCTAGCTTCCAAGTTGTATCTGTGTATATGTTACCAGGTGAAAAACATATTTATCTATCTTTTATGAGAAACATAGAAGCAAATCCTTCATTAACCAAGAAAAGTAGTTATATGAAGTGTATCATCCATGTATGTTTTGTAATATCTCAGATTGCTAAATATATAAAAGGATGATGTGATCTGCTTATAACATGTATTCTCTTTCCTTGTATATACAGGAAGTTCTGACACAGGTCCTTGAGGAAGCTGGCTATGCAAAGGATTCTTCATTAGTCTTGTCTGACTTCGTGAAGGTACTGAAATTTGCATGACTTGCCTCTCTAGAAATCTTAAGTTTAGTTTATACAATCTTTTTAATAGACAAGTACACGCTAAGAGATAGTGCGTTGAGTCCTCTATTATTTTTGGTGTTTCTCCTTCATATCTATTATGATCTTACCATTAACTTCAAAGATATGGAAAGCGTTTACCAGAATTTGATTTTAACGCTGGTTAGGGTCTGAACATAGATGTGGAGAAGGAAATCAAGTAACAATGCAATGATGACTTGATAATGTCAAATGGGAGTTCTATTTTATAGATTTATCCTGTAAATTAGAAGGCCCAGTTGCCCATATGATGCATATATATTAGCTTGCAGTGGTAAAGGTCTCTTACTTACACCTGCCAATATGTTAAACCAAGGTAATATTTTCATTTGGTTTATAGGTCGCAATTAGCATAAAACTCATGATTGTCCCTTGGTCAGTGGATATTGCATTTTCATACTCATGACTGTCTAAGGGTCATACAACAGAATTCTAGCTCATGATTGTTTGAGGGTCTTACCCTCATACGACCCATTCTTGTTTTACACCGTGCATACTGAAAACTGCTCTTAGTTTGACATCTGTTACTGTGCTACCTTTCATATGGAAATGCTTGACCATCATCCCTTTTGCTGATAGATTCTTGGCAATTCGGGTTTGAAGATGGAAGTAGAGATTCCGGTGGATTAGAGAGAGGATAGCACTATTGCCTTGTATAATATAAAAAAAAGAAATTAGCTATCATGAGTACTTTATAAGTTTGATTATTGGTTTTGGAATTTTGATCTTTATCGAAATGGGTAATAGATTATTTATTGAGTGTTTAATTTCTCCGAAGCAAAATTATCGATGATACAATTTTTAACAAATGCTTACAGGGAGCAGAATTGATTTTCTCCATGAAGTTTTTTAATGTTTAGAAATTTTATTTTAAATAAGTTCCTCTCTCAATTTATACATTAACTTTCAAGCTACATAGTTACATAGTTTTCTATAGACAAGGGTTGTTATTTTTATCAGTATGCATTTAATGAATTCCAGACAATGACAAATCATTAGCAACTACGTATAATATTTTATTAATTAAATACAAAGTAAATGCATTAAACATTTTAATATATATATATATATATATATATATATATATATATATATATATATATATATACACTTATATGTATAAATCGTTGGTTGAAATTTATTATCAAATCAAATTACACTAGAAAGCGCAACGGAAGTGAATACTAAAGTTTAAGATGATCCAATATCTAAAATTTGGCAGCTGTTTACGACTGTTCTTACTGTTATTTAGCTATTTCTTTAATCTCACCTCTTACTGTATATTTTTCTTTTTCTTTTAACAAGTAGTCCTTCAATATTGACATAAATCCCTTTTTCCTTCTTCACGGGACAATGCTGTTTTTGGCTGAATATATTTTTGGTCAAATAAGTAATAACAACAAATTATTTCTTATTATAACTTGGCTTGATAAAAAAATATCAAATCAATGAAAAGAATTTTTTATACAATCCGTACATACGAGGGAAACACATTGGTTGTTATACAATAGAAGCTCTTTCATTTTTTTTCATCGTTATTCATCAGTTGCTTGGGTTTGAAGCGTCTGCAAGGCCTGATGAGGGTAAATAATACTTCTCTCAATATAATTGACTCTGAAACAATGACAAACTATATGTAGTGATTTGTGAAATGTAATGCACCAAACAAAATTGGTAGGATATTTATTTATCATAACTAAAAAAATCGATACTTATAGAATGAATATTCTGAAAAATGAACAAAAATTATCTTTAAATGTAATATAAATATTTAGAGAAAAGAGCTAGTCATGATTATTAAAAGATTGGTCATTTAAACATGATTTATATTGTGAGCTAATAATTTATAATATTATTCTTTGCCTTCTTTAACGTATTGTAGTTACATTGAACAACTAGATTTCTTTAATCATACAAAGTTTAACCTATACGTATTGAAGAAAAACTTAGTTGTTGTATACCAATAATACTATACGGAACGGAACCGTTTAACTAAGATCTTACTGTAATTGAATAATCATAGTAATTTATCATCAGATTTAGCTGTTAAAAGAAAAACTTACTAAAAATTTAATGTAATAATAGTTGGTGAAATGGTTTTTATTTTAGAAGTGCATTAAATTTAAGTGTTAAAATAGAAAGGAATGATTTTGTTTTGATGCATGAGGAGGAGGCAAGCAGGAAGCGCGTGTTGGAACATTTGATTATGCAAAACATCATCATAAGGTGGTCGTGGCTGTGGCTCATTGTAGCCGTTGGAAAGCATGAAGAAACGACTTTTTGAAACACCAAACAGAAAATAAATAAAGAAAGAAAGAATCGAAAAGAAGGGGCTACCTATGAAAAGAAAACAAGAAGGGACCTACGAGGAGACGATGGAACAACACAATGATGCGAAGACAAAAACGTTAACGAACCTCCATTTTGTCTGTAATGTAACTGTACATCATAAGGAAACTCACTCTGTGTTTTTTCCCACCGTATTATCACCTTAGGGTTCCTCTTTTTACTGCATCGTCTTCCTCTGCAAAACTCAAACAAACCCCCAAGACATACAGGTTTCATTCTTTTCTTTTTTTTCAACCTTTCCTTTTCAATCTTCATACAAGAAACATAGGGTTTCGGAATATATAAATATTTAGAGAAGCGTGGTGCTGATTTTTACGGTTGTGCAATTTGTCCCTGTTTAAACCTCGCTTTCTCACGATTTTTTTTCGAAAGAAAATATTGAAAGATGAGATTGTTAAGGTTTTCTACTTGGCCTAGTTTTAGAGAGAATTAATATGCCTCAATTTGTGGCGATCGTCGGATATATAACCTTTCTGATCAAAGTTGTGTTCTTTTGCATGAGGGTAAATAGTTCCGAGCCACAAACATGTTGAATGGACTCTGAAGATTTTCATTTTAGGTTATGTGTTTATGATATTTTGCCTTGCATGCGTACCTTAGAGCCATGGTGTTAATATTTAATTATGAAATTGATGACTTAGGAAAGAAATGGAATTGTATTGTATCCAAGCATTGTTTTCTCGTACTGTGTTTGCAGTGAAATTGAAATTGCTATCTTTTGTGTTCAGGAATAAGTGATTGGTGATTGCTTCAACGTTTAAGCATCAAATGGTAGAAAGCAGCATGGCTGAGAGTGATATAACAGTCATGAAGGAGACGCTTCGTGCCCAGCAGCAACTTCTGCAGAAGCTGTATGCAGAGTTGGATAAGGAAAGAGAAGCCTCTGCAACTGCAGCCAGTGAAACCATGGACATGATACTGCGGTTGCAAGGAGAGAAGGCTGCGGTGAAGATGGAGGCGAGTCACTACAAGAGAATGGCAGAGGAGAAGATAGGTCATGCTGAGGCTACTCTTGAAGTTTTTGAAGAGCTTATGTATCAGAAGGAAATGGAAATTGCTTCTCTTGAGTTTCAGATATTGGCTTATAGAAACAAACTTCTCACCCTGGGGTATGATTTCAATGCCAGTGATCTTGAATTCACTGAAGAACTGTTGATGAGTAGAAGTGCATCAAATGATCAAGGAGAAAATGATCGAGCAAGTAGTAGCACAGTAAGAAGGCTGACTTCATTGCCCCCTATTCCGCTTAAGAATAACTTGAAATCTGCTCGGAAAAGAGAAAGATCACCTAGTCCTGTTCCAGTTCAAGATACGTTTCCTAGAATAGTGGAGAGTGATGGCCGAGAAGCCATTTCTCCAAGCTTGGATTTGCCCGCAAAATCAGAAGACTATGCAGAGGGCAGTCTTGATGCATACTGGAACCAGATCATGAAGTTAGATGAAAAAGTGAAAGTAATTTCAGATTGTAAAGAGTCAGAAGGAGAACAATGCACCACGTTGAGGAGCAGAAGAGGGAAGTCGGGTTCAATATTTTCACAGGCAAACATTAAGTTAACCACAGACCAAACAGATACTAGTTGCTCAGGTAAAGAAAATCAAACACAGGACAGAGAGGCTGTTGTTACTCCCTCGTGCTCGAGTAATATCCATGATGTGTTTGAAGTTCCACAAACAGGTGAACCTGGGAAAAGAAGACTTGAGAAATGGATTTCAGATGCAGATAACAGGTTAACAAAACCGGACCTGGTATCTGACGAAATCATTGGATCTCATGTTAAATATGATATGGACAAGCTAAAGAGCCTGCTCAGTGCAAATCTCGAGAGCAGAATACCGAGTCCAAAAGACATGAAGGCCGTTCTTTGGAAGAAAAAAGAAGGGGTGGATGTGGATTGCAATGCTCTAGCTGAGTTTCAAAAGTTGAATCAGAGAATTGATCAGCTTGAGAGGGAGACAGTCAGTGCAATGAAAGAAATTATGAATGAAGTAAAAGGGGAAGAGCATTTGAACTTGTTGAAAGATATATGCAATCAACTCAAATCAATGGAATCAGAGACGAGAAGTGCAAAAACCCCAAAACCCCCACCTAAGAGGGATACTCCTTTGGATCCTATTCAAGAGGTAATCTATACTCTAATGCTTTTCCCTTTTCCTTTGAGAAAAAAGAACTTTCTGTTGCCTGCAAAATAGAGTCCAGATTCTCTGCTGGGTTTTTTGTGCTATCCTCTGCTGAACATCTAAAATATACTGATATTGGTGTTTTAAAAATCTTTTTAAGGTTTTTTAAAACATTGAAATCAGTGCCTATCAGTGTATTTTGAAGAAACAACATAAGAACAACACAGAAAAACCCATCAGAGAATCCAAATTGCTGCAAAATGTCTCCTTTCTTTGATTCTCTCATATTGATGGCCTATTTGATAATGTTTTACATTTGATGATTTTGTTCTTGATTTATTTGAGTTCTTCATCACCTTTGAAAACATTATATGAACAGGCAATGGTGTACTTTTGGCTTTGATCTAGTAAATGCAGAATGGTCATCTCAGAGAATCACTTAACTGTATGCAAATTAGGTGTAAGTATGGTTTGTCCAGAGAGAGGATTGAATGTTTGTGGTGTAGGCAGGTAGAACAGATCTTCTACATTGAATATTAGTTATGAGAAATGGAAATACCCTTTCCTAATTCCATATTTTACAATTGGGACTGGTATGATGGTGACTTGACACTGTTGTGTTGTTAAGTATGGTGTCTTATGTTTTCCCCCAAACAATATACATGACTTAGTTAAATATACAAATGGTTTGATAGATTGTTTGATTAGAAAACACATTAGAAAGATATTGTCATTCTAATATTTATGACCTTGTGCTGAACTTCTTATCATATAACTACGAATTCATATGTTGAAATATAAGTACAACTATAATTCACTAATTAATATATATATCATATGAGATTTTTATTATTTTTCATGTTGAGGATATCAATAAAATAAAATAATAACATAATAGGTGCGATAACAATTATAAAGATGGTCTATGAGATTTTCTTAGCATATGATTTGAAGTCTAATTCAAATTGAACTTATTCAAAAGCTAGTTGAAGGTGTGAAAATTGTTATCTAGATAGCTTATTTAAGTTAGTTCTCAGCATAATCTTAGAGTACAAAGTACATATCTTGTACCATATGCTTCAAGTTATTCTTATGTCTTGCTTTTCATTTTTAATGTTGTGTCAAGAGGTTTTAGGAATGTCTCTGTAACAAGATAGCTTTTGGAGTTTTTGAATGTGAAATTATATTTATGATTATTTCTTTTATCGACATTCACTAGTTTTTTTTTAACCTTTTTCTCATAATTTGGGAGGATAACCCCTTAAGACGGGTTACTTTTCTTCTTCAAATGATCTTTTGATTAAAAGGATACTTATAAAAGCAGAGTTGCTGAAGGAAAGTACACCAAAATATGATTAACCATTATTATATTATTACCCATGATTGTGTGTGTGTGTATGTGTATATATATATATATATATATATATATATTATTACCCATGATTATACATCAAGTGCATCTGACCCAGCCTAAAATTTCTCATCCAGCCTAAAATTTCTCATAAAATCAGATTTTGCAGTTGTGTGGTTTTTAAATAAATGTTTTCTTTTTTATAAACTCACTAACTATTATGGTGAAAAAAAAAATCTATTCTAGTCCATCTAAATTCATAAAAAATATTCACTACAAAAGTCTAAAACAAAATATTTTATCAATTAATAAATGATGAATATTCATTTACTATTTCTCAAAATCCAATCCATTATTTCATTAATACTTATTAGTAAAAATAAGTCTAACTAATTTTTCATAGTTAAATACTTTTTCAAATTACTATTTTTAAAAGACTTAAGAAACATATGTTTAATTCTATTTTATGAATTTTAATTGTTTTTTTTTCTCTCAAAATTTAGTTTTAATTTTTTTTATATATTTTTAGTGATGAATTAAATATTTCCATTTCACAATTTTTAATAAATATCTCCGTATATTCATTTAGATTTTTTCATGTTTGTTTATGTTTTTTTTATCATATATTTAATGTAGTCTTTCCTGTTTTGTATTTATTTAAAAACTTTTAATATAGGTTTAAGAGCATTAACATAATTAAGATGTCCTAACATCATTTTATTCGAAATAAATTGAATTATAATTTTGTAAAACAAATCAGATTTCTTATTAGATTTTAGTGGATCAAAATAAGTTAATAACTTTTTTTTTTTATCTATATACGACTGTTCTTAAACGGACATTTTTTTTAAAATATAATAAAATTGTATGTACATGAATAGTCTCTATAACATATGATTGTATCTTTAATCATTATTAAGTTGAACCCACTAGTTTCAACAGATTAAAATAAAAATCTAACCAATGTTAAATGATGCTTTCAACACTTAAACAAATTAGGTTGACACTAATTAACTTTATTTGGCTAGTTGTTGTGTTGTTAGATAATAGTTTTACATAAATTAATCATGTGCATAGATACCTAACTTAGTCTAATCTATTGATAAGATTATGCAGTGGCATAAACAACAGGAGCACTCAGGACCTATATCTACTGGTGCATGAACCTACTCCTCTATATTTATTTAATCCAACTTCTTAATGAAAGGGGCTCTGCAATATTTTATAAATTTTCAAAATTACTTTATTGGATATACTATATTTATAACAAAGAATGTCTTATTAGGCACTTCCATAGACATTCTTAAAAGTATATGATCTAATAAAGTTTGTTAACTTATTTTTATTATGGAGAAAGTCTAAACTTATATTTATTAAGATAATATCTATATATCATAGTTAATTTTCGCATATTATGATTATTATTTATAATGATGTATTATTATATTATTATTAACTATATTGTTACGAAAAAGTTCAAACTTAGGTTTATTTGGATAATATCTACATACTATAATTAATTTTTACAATTTGATAATTATTATTTATGATGAAGTCTCATTATGTTATTTATGTATGTTTGAGGTAAATATTATTTCAATAAAAACATAATTCATGGTCTATATTGATATCATAAATACAATTAATATTTTTCAAAAAATATTCACTTAATAATCATTCGTACTCATGATAATCAGACTAATAAAAACTCTTAAACCATAATTAAGATTTTAACTAATATGGACTCTTAAATCATAGTTAAGATCTTACCACATGTCTACAAATTTATGCTCAAAATTGTAATAAAATAAAAATATTTATTGATTATTGAAAAATTAGAATGTGTGTAAGATTCCTAAGAGATGATAAAAAATTGTATACAAAGCAAAAAAAAATTAAATTATAAACATATTATTTTATAGTTTTGGATTGAAGTTATTATATTTAAGTGAGTTTGGCTCAAGTCTTATTGTTGTTAAACTTTTTTTTGAGAAAGATAAGACAAATTTTAGGTATATATTTTGTAAGAAAAAATTTGTGAAAATAAAGCTTAATGATGAAGTGAATAAAGGTAAATATTGTTGGCAAATTTCCTTACCAATGAACGGTGTTAGGAAGCACTAAAGTGGGCATAGAAGATGCATGTGTGATACACATTCATTACAAAGCAACTGCATAAATGTAAAGGAAGTTGTTAAACAATATACAATGAAGTACAATATGTTGGTCTTTCTCTAAAGCTAATGTCACTTTTCTTAATAACACAAAATTAATAGGACTTAAGAGTGCTATTTTACCAAATACAATTATGCACAAACATATACGTATGTAATACGGATCTGTCCTACTAATAAGTAATATAATTTTCAGCTCATTTTTTAAATCCCAAGTCAATTAGATATAAATTTCATTTTATAAAGATTTTATAAAGTTGAGAAATCTTTAGTATTTTTTTTATCAAATCTATTTAAAATTTTATTATTATAACACTTGATTTTTTTTTATGATTTATACACGTTATTGAATTATTTATTAATATTTAATTAATATTTCTATATTTTACTTTAGTAAAACATTAATAAGAGATAAAATAAATTTATAATACTTTTTATAAAAATGTTAATGAATGCTAACAATAGGATTAAATATGTTTTTAGTCCATATACTTTAGGGTGATTTTGGTTTTAATCCCTCTTTCAAATTAAGGTACAATTTAGTCCTTTAGAAAATTCTGGTTTTAGTCTTTTTTTACCAAATTTTTTTAACTTTATTTGTAAACAATCCAAATTCTATAATGAAACGTGTTTGAAACAGTAAATAAAATTAAAAAAATTTGGTATAAAAGACTAAAACCAGAGTTTTCTAAGGTTGAAGAATTAAATTGTACCTTAGTTTGAAAGATGAATTAAAACCAAAATCATCCCAAAGTATATGGACTAAAAACATATTTAACCCTAACAAATAAATGGGATCCTAAATTTGGAAAATAGAAGTGAGAGATAAAAACTTCTATTTATGAGTTGGTTTTCTTTTCTGAAGAGGCAATCGATTAAAGTGTAATTTGAGGTTCTTTATCATGCAAAAAAGGACTTGTTACAACAATTTTGCTATTATGGTGCTTTTTGTCATTTATGATAAATATAAATTTAAAAAAAACTGTTACTGGAGAGAATATAAAAATTAACTTGTTATTAGGACAAATCTTAATAGGACTGTTTCTCCATTTATAGTAAATAAAAATTATTTGTTTTTAGAAAGAATGTAAAAATGGACTTGTTATAACAAGTATGGCTCGGAATGGATTTTTTTTTTTTTATTATTTACAGTCATTATAAATTATGTTGCAAAATTTTGTTATTATTGAAGAGAAGGTAAACATGAACTTGTTCCAACTCCTTTATCATTTTGAGAAATAATTTTATTAATATTATAGTTCCAAAAATTAACTAATTCCCTATCATATAAAAGAAATATTTATCAATTTTAATCATCAATATAATTGATTATTACAATTTTAAAAGCTAAATTGATAATTGATTCTAAATAATTGTAAAATGAGATTTTCATTATAGCTAAAACAACCATTTAACGACAGTTTTCAAACTATCATAAATGTTAATGACGTTAAAAATTTGACAAAAATGACAACGATTAAAATGAAAATAGTTAAAAGTTTCAAACAACGACGTCGTTAAAAATCATCTAGAAAAAGAAAAGAATAATGTGTTATATATTATCACAAGATTAACAAGATAAAATAACCAAAATAAAGCATGAGGGAAGAAAATAAAAGTGCAAAGAGAAGAGAAAATGAAAGTGCAAGAAGAAAATGAAACACTCAAATGAAAATGCAAAGAGAAAAAAAAAACATTGAAATGAAAGTTGCACGAAAAAATAATCATGTCTTTTTGTATAGTATTACATATTTGATGACAATTTCTATATAATGTTGTTGTTTCTCAAAATTTTAACCACAATTCTCTATATAATTATATTTTTTATTGTCCATCTCAGTTTTAACAATGATTATATGGATAATAATTGCCATTTCTACTTTTTTAACGATAATTATTTAATGAATTATTGTTAAAAAAATTACAGAAATTATAATTTTGTCATTTTCTTTACTACAACTTGTTACACATAGTTCAATGTCATGAAAAATTCTTTTTGCTCGAGTGAATTGAGAAGGATATGATGTAATGTTTCAACTTATACAATCATACCCTTAATCGATTTGAAACCAAGGTTATCAATGAAATAAAAAATGCGTTGCCGGAACATTGAAGAAATATATTAGTTGATATTGAATTGAATAAATAGTTTGAGACGTACACTTCTCCTAACTTGATAACCAAATTCCATATTTATTTAAAAACAATTTTACAATGATGTTTTTTCACTTCATGTTAACTTTGTGAATGACAATTGAACAAAATTTTTGGGATCAAAATAAAAAATTAAATTAAGTATCTTTTAATATTTAATATTTATACAAAGTATTAGAATCCATTTTTCTACACTATACTTCATCTTTATCTTTATCTTTATCTTACACATAAATAAAGAATATAAAAAAATTTATTTTCTTGCAAATCAATAACGTTGACTCGTTCTTGGAGAAAGAGGTTTTAGAAACTATAAATTCGAGTGACAACATTGGAAAAACTGAAACTATCTCATCTTACTAAAACTTTTTTCAACAGTTTTCTTTACTCTTTTTTTTTATATATATAAATACAAAACTTCATTTTTGTTAGACCATTTTAAGTTGTGAAATTAAATAGTTATTTGTGTAAAGAAACTTTTTCCTTATTAAAATCAACCATGCGAATGATGACACTTATTATCTATCTACTCGTGTTTATCTATCTAGGACAACTTGACCTACCGACGTAAACAATCATGGCAAAGTGATTTTCTAGTGTTAAATGATATCTGCAATCTGAATAGGATTCATGTATGTGTAGTTCTTCTCTTTTCCTTTTTTTTTATTTTTTTTATCACTTCACATAAAAAGTAGTCAGAAAGATAAATGCACATATAATTAATATCAACTTGATAATCTAAAAGAATTGAAATATTGATCCACTTGTTTCACCCAACTTTACATTACCAAAGTATAAGAAAACTTTTATTAGAATAATAGAATAATCCTATAAAACTAGTTTCTAAAGTAAGGTTTGTATCTTATTTATGTATTATAAATTGATTTTTATCTCTAGTCGATCTGAAACTTTCAACAAATTTCTTTCCCAAACAGTAGTTGGAAGAATCACATACTGAGAAACTCGTTATCAATTCCCGCAATATACAAAAACTAACTGAATTAATGGCAATCACAATAGGATGAATGGGATTAGCCTACGAACTAAAAAAAACAAGTGTGTTAGGAGAAATAACAACACACATTAAAGAACATTTTATGTTTGAACAACTTAATCTTTTGTGGTTCTGTTTGAGTAAGATATCTTGGTTGCAAAAAGAATTAATGTTGGGATTGACTTGAATGACGTGTGAGGGTTGACTTGGTGAGGTAGTCCTTTAACCTCTCCATCTCTTGTGCTATGTCGTGCATGTTTGGTCTTGTTGAAGGGTTGTGCTGAGTGCAGATTAGCCCCAGCTCAATGAGTTCCAGAATAACATCTTTCCACTCTTTGTTGTGAGGATTTGGCAGACCAAAAGGATAGCACCTTTGAAGTGTTTGTTGAACAAAGTTTTGAAGGTGGTGTGGTTGTGTGTATAGTTTCTTAAGCCACTCACTCAAGCTTGAGCCTTCATGGCTGAGCACTTCTGTGGGGCGTCTACCTGAGACCATCTCCAACACAAGCACTCCAAAACTGTAAACATCACCCTCACTTGAAGCAGCTTTTCCCATTCCGTACTCTGTGTAATGGAATACAAAACATGTTCTGATATTAAATAGATATAAAAGATACTATCGTATATATATATATATACTTCCATTTTAAGAGCATAGTACAGAAAAATGTTGAATCTAAATTGACCAAGTACATACCGGGAGCTATGTAACCGACCGACCCACATAACAAAGCATGTGTTGAACTGAAAGATGAAGTACTGGTGGATGTGTTTTCATCAATTTGTACAAGCCTTGAAATTCCAAAATCAGTGACCAAAGCTGTCATATCTTCATCAAGGAGTATATTGCTTGGCTTAAGATCGCAATGCACTACTTTCACTGGAGAGTAATGGTGCAGATAGGCCATTCCCTCAGCTACATCACTGCAGATTCTTACTAGTTGAACCACATTCAATCTTTGGCTTGGATATAGGTGACTCTCGAGACTACCATTTGGCATCAAGGGAAAAACAAGAGCATTAAATTCTGGCCTACAACAGATTGTTATGATCCTTATTAAATTTCTGTGCCTTATCTTTTTCAGTATTTGGCATTCCCTTCTAAAGCTCCTTGAAATCTCACCGTGTGTTGTGTCCAACACCTTCACAGCTACTCTTGTGTTATCTTGGAGCATTCCTTCGTAGACCTGCCCAAACCGGCCTGAACCAATTAAGCTTGTAGCACTGAAGCCTCCAGTGGCTTCTTTAAGTTGTTCATATGTGATTCTTGGGTACTTGACCTCTTTTGCTCCTTCTTCTAAATCCTCAAAATCACCTCTGCTAGCAATTGCAAATCGTTTTTTCACTCTTGACTTCATTACCATTGGGTACCTAAAAAGTATGCATAGGAGAGGGGTGCCAAATAGTGACACAGGAATTAACAAGAACACCAAATGATAACTACATTTCTTGTGACATTGTTGCATGCCTTTGAACGGGCCGCAGAGACCACCGTTTCCCAGGAAAGAGTCTATGGTAAGATTTGAAAATGCTCCCTTGTTTGACACTTTCCCTGAGAATCTGTTGAAAGAGAAATTAAGTTCCTTCAGAGAGGGAGACAACTGCATGGACTGTGGTATTGTCCCAGTCAACTGATTTGAAGACACATCAAGTGCTCTAATATAAAGCAATCGGCCTAATGAATAAGGGAGAGGGCCTTCAAAGGAGTTACCAGAGAGGTTGAGGTACTCCAGTGCTATACAACTTTCCAGCTGTGGTGGTATGCTGCCAGAGAGGTTATTCATGGATAAATCAATAGCTAGAACCATGTCCATTTTGCTGAGCTTTAATGGCAAAGACCCATGCAAGTTATTGTTTGACAAATTCAGGTATAGTTTCAAGCTACTCAAGGCTGCAACTTCTTCAGGAATCAACCCGGTTATATTGTTGTGAGATAAGTCTAAAATCTCCAAATTGACACATTTTCCCAGACTTGGTGGGATTGTCCCAGAAAGCTGGTTGTCATAAAGTAAAAGCCTTCTTAACTGGGTGAGATTTGCAAAACTGTTTGGTATTGGGCCAGAAAGCTTGTTTCTTGACAAGTCTAGAAGTCCCAGATGCTGAATGCCACCAAGGGTTGAAGGAATCTCACCAGATAGTGAATTGTTTGATAAATAAATTCTTTCTAGCCTATTCATATGGCCGAGGCTGGGAGGGATTGATCCATTTATTAGGTTACTAGACAACTTCAAGAAATTCAGGTTGACAAGGTTGGAAATATGAGGAGGTATAGAGCCATATATGAGATTCTTTTCTAGGTGGAGTTGTTGCAGGCTGGTAGGAAGATCACCAATACTGTGAGGCAGCTTTCCACCAAGATTATTTCCCGCCAATTCAAGTTCTTGAAAGTGCGATAAATTCACCAAGGAGGCAAAAAAAGGTTCAAGGTTGGTATTACCATCATGGCTAGTAAAATTGTTGTATGACAAGTAGAGGAATTGTAGTTGTGGCCAATTACTTACAATCTCAGAAGGAAGTTCTCCACTCAACATATTCAACCCCAAATCAAGCCATTTTAGCTTGGTGGAGTTTGAAAGAGCTAAAGGAACTTTTCCTACAAGCTTGTTAGACCAAAGTAATAGGAACTTGAGTTCTTTAAGGATGCACCCTTTGTTCAAGGGGATTTGGCCACCTAAGGAATTGTTAGAGAGGTCTACATAACCCAGTGAAGTCCTATTGCAGAAGAGTGAAGAAGGGATCTCTCCCTCAAGATGATTGCTTCCTAAGTCAAGGTAGTCCAAGTTGTGAAGTGAACCAAACTCGGATGGAATGTGATCCTCAAGAAAATTCCCAGACAAACTGAGTTGTCTAAGCTGAACCAAATGGCCTATTTCTTTTGGAATCCGACCCACCAAAAAGTTCCCAGAAAGATCAAGAATTTGCAAGGAAGAGATGTTAGCAAGGGCAGGGGAAATAGTGCCTCCCAGAGACCTTCCACTGAGATCAACCTCTACGATCATGTCACTTGCATTGTTGCATCTCACACCCAACCAATCACAAACATGAACACCGGGTGACTTCCAACTATCTAGAGCGTTTTGAGGGTCTGAAACAATGCCTGACATGAATGAAATAAGTGATTTTTTTCCATTCACGATGCCAGCATTTTCTTTCCCAAGAACTGTAGAATGAACAGTGTCCAGACAGAAAAATAGGAACACTGCTAACCTAAACAAACCCATCATGAATCAAAGTGTCTTGTCTTGTCTTGTCTCTGTCTTAACAAGGAAAAACAATGAAAGAAAAGGTTGAAAACCAAAGAAAGATGTGCAAGAATTGGGGTGACAAACTAGGCTCAACGTGTCTGAATAAAACGGGAGCACTTAATTTAAAGTAAGGATTAGTGATGGAAAAATTGTGACACCATGTGCCTAATTGCCGTTGAAGTAGCAAACGAACGTTTGGTGCCTACGATGTTTGACTTTGAAACTAACGAATAAAGAAATGACAGGCGAGCAACGTTAGGGGGTGTTTTGCAATAGTGATTATAGATGTCAGCAGAAGAAGCCTAACATTGATTTTTTATTAACGAAGATATGATATGATATAAAAGTTTTGTAATGCAGCTTTGGTTGCTAGATTGAGTTGAAGTAGTGGATTATGTGCTGTTTAAAAGGATAAGCACGCCATGTGGGGACTGTGCTGACAATGTTGATTCTGCTGTTTCGATCTCAGAATTATTTCTTTGTTTCTTGTAACGGTTCAAGAGTTCCCATGGCAATGCCAATTAAGGCGGCGGGACGCGGCGACTTGCCTCTCTCCACTCCTCATGTTAATAATATTTCTTTAAAATATTTAATTATAATAATCACTTAATTAGTAATTTATTACTTATATTTAGATTTATATTTGTGATTTATTTAACTCCTATATTTGTTTTTAACTTAAGTTTTAGGCACGTTAATATTAATCTTTTCTTAAATTCACGTTAAGATGCACACTTATTAATTTAATAAAATATGTAATTAATAATTTAGTCAAATATTTTTTTTTTCATTTAAATGAGTTAGCTTACATGAGGTTTCTTTTTTTTTTCAACATAATCTTTCATACATTTAAAAAAAAAAATCAAAAGTTACAAATAAATTCATGTGTTTATCTCTTACAGTTTTGAATTTGTAATCTAGGATATGAAGGAAACTAATACTGAATTTAAAGGAGGTAATTTCAGTGAGATTGTATTATTAGAAAATAAAGAGGTGAAGAAGTAGAAAAATGTTTAGTCATTTTCTAACTATATTATATATAAGAAAACGAATTGTTTCTCTTTAAAAAAAAAAATCATATATATAAATATAGTGATCATATTATTAATTTAATATTTTATTAAATTGATTTTTAAATAAAAATTTAATATATTAACGTTATTTAATAAATATTGAGATTCATTTGAGTAAAAAATAAATATAATGGCAAAAGCCAAATCAAGCTTAAGCAGTATGACTAAATTACTATTATAATAATTGATTTTTTTTTAAGTTAAAAGAATACAAATATAAAGTTATAAAAATTTATGTTTCATAACTTTTTAGTGCAAGACTTCTTCCGATTGTTTAAAATGGCGTAATAAAGTTCAAAAACAAAGCTAATAGGCGACAAAATAAAAAAGATAAAGTAAGAATTAAGCTTAACTAGATGAAGTGACAAATATTATAAAAATATGAATTGGAGGAAGATGTAAATATTTTCAAATACTGCAAAAATAAATTTAAAAAATATATTTATAAATGGGTAGTAATACATAAACATCCCATTTTCTATTAAATACTGACAAAATAATAACTTTACTTCAGAATATAAAATAATTTCAAATAAATCAATTACAAAAGTAAAAAAAAAAAATTATTAGAAGATATTTGTAAATTCTAATGCAGTGCAAAAGCTAAGAAATAAAATATCAAGGTGTAATGAAATAAAAATACTTAGGTTTAAACATTTTTTGTCCCTAAGTTAAGTTTTGATGTTTAGTTTAGTCATCGCTTTCAAAAATGTCAACCTTTAGTCCCTATGATATGAAAAATGTATCAAATTAGTCTTATTCGTTAACAAATCACAAGTTTTCATAGATAGGTATCCAATATCCAATATTTTGTGATTTGTTAACAGAAGGTGTTATAAACAACAAATCACTTAATGAAAAACTTGTGATTTGTTAACGAATAAGACTGATTTGATACATTTTTTATATCATAGGAACATTTTTTATATCATAGGAACTAAAGGTTGACATTTTTAAAAACGGAGACTAAAACTGAACATCAAAACTTAAGTTAAAGACCAAAAAAGAGTTTAAACAAAATACTTAAATTAAATCAATGGAACCAATCGTGTGACTCATTAATATTAAAAAGGTAAAGCCTCCAAGTGGGTTTGAAACATGACATGATCATTACTTCAATTGTTATTTTTTTTTATGAAATGAATGAAAAAATATAGTTTATGGTTTATTTTTTTAATATAAATTAAAAATTGAACTTTTTAATTTATTGATAAAAGTGTGAGGCATTTAATTTTCATACTATATCTCTCACATATATTTTATTATTTAAAATAATGTGTTTTAAGTACTAATATATTATAATAACTAGTTCGATTTTTATAACATTACTTTGGATGAATTTTGAAAAAAAGTATTGAAATAGGTTAAATTAAAGATGCACATGCTTCACAAGGATTCAAACCAAAAAATAAAAAATAAAAAATCCAAAAGCTATAAACTGGGTGGAGGAAACCCATCATTATGCTACTTCAAAAACATTCATCAAATTGTATTTTTTAAATTGCAAAAAGAGAGTCCCTAGTTGTGTAATAATCTACTATTAATATTTCTCTGCGTGTTCTTTTACTCTGACTTTTATGTTGGAATTGTTTTTCGTTAAAATTAAGAGAAGATATTTTTCAAAATCTTAATTATTCCAATTAGCCTAAAAGTTGGGTTGGGAATGAAATTAAGAATAATGTATGAATATTCTCATATATCTTTGTGGGATGTTTTCTCCAAATAAAAGCATGATAAAATTATTTATTCTCGATACAATATTTCGAACTTTTTTACTCTGATTATTATTTACTTTAGGTGGAAGAAAATAAGATACAAGAGATTTTTTTTTATAGGAACTTATAAGAAATAAAATAAATATAAATTAGTATATAACTTAATTGGTATAAACTTCCAATATAACTTATTTCGATGCTTATTTTACCTTATGCATAGATTAATTTTAGACTATAAATAAACTTGTTTTTTACTTTTTTTTTTCTATAAGTATATAGAGAAAAAGGCTATAAAAACACGATAGAAAATCTCAAGAATTATTATTATTATTATTAATTTTTGTGTGAACAAAGTACACCAGTATTCCGATATTTGGATTCAGAGTAATGTAGTTCATCCAAAAACTGAGTAAAATTGGATATATTTATCAAAATTTGGTTTCTAAACACAGGTAATGGTAAGCATTACTTCAAAATAATGTAAATAAATTTATACATATAAGAATCATATTTAAAAAAAAAGAAGTAATTTTACTTGAATACATAGAAACATTTGATAAGGAAAAGAGAAAAAATTATGAATGGAGTGGTCAAAAGTGGCAAAGAAAGTAGCAGAAATATCAAAACAGTGTGATCCATTTGGATTTGTTCATATATGATGTTAGTAAAAATAGCGCAACTACACCACGTGTTTTTTTTTTATACATTTTTTTTTTCAAACACTTGTATATTTAATTACAAGAGGAACTCTACCAAACTAATATAATTATTTTACCGTCCTATGTTTTCAATATATATGATCATGCCATAATCTATTTTCGAACAAATAATAAATAAAATATATAAAGTCTGTTTTGAATTTTAACATTTGCAAATCACATACATATATTGTTTGAGAAATTCGACAAATCAAAAGTACGTTTAAATAACATGGTTAACAACATAAGTCTTACTCTCATTTATATTAATTTTTTTATTCTATAATATCTTAATTTTAACAATTCACAACTAATAAAATAAGATATTATAAAATTGATAAAATAAAATAAATTTGTCTTAATTTATAAATAAATATATAAAAAAGTAACTATAATAATAAATATTTCTAAAAGAGTTAAATATAATCATTAGACAATAAAAAAAATACTTTGGAACACTGCCATCTTTCATCAAAGATGTTTCAACACCTATTCCTCATTGGTTCACACCAATATTATTGTCAAAGAAAAAAATAGTATACCAAAGACTAACATAAGAAACAACATGGTGAGTTATTGTTTAAAAGAAAATTTCATAAACAATTTAACACATCACATATTAGTTTAACATTTATAACATTCTATATCAAGTGCCTATGTTTTAACATGTGTATTCAATATTAGTATGCACATGTAGTAACATTTATACTCTAGAGAATTATAAACGTAGGAGTTATCATCCTGTTACTTACAAGGTTAATTTTTCACATATGAGACTAAAACTCCAGGATAAAGACTTCCTATCATTTTCTCCCCCACCTCATTCATCCTTATAACTTACATTTGTTTTCAACACGGTTTAATTTGACATTTCAGTTGAGATATCAGAGTTTATTTTGACATTAAATGTTGAAAATAGTAAACGTCAAAAGTTATTTTTATAGTAGTGTAAGATAAATAAAATAATGAAAAACATAACCAAAATCATATGCAAATCAAGCCATATCCAAACTTTAACAAAATAAATCAAACTTCAAGATTAATTTAATATTTAGTGTATGCAAACCTTGAATAAGTTGAAGAGTGATGAACGAGTCGTCACCCTCGTTGTGGAGGAATTGTCATTTATGACAAAGAAAGGAAAACTCACATCGTTACTTAAAGGATTCAAAACATATTTCTTACACACAAAATAATCAACGAAAACGAAAAAAATTCATCCAAAACAACCAAACAACATGCATTTATATTAAATAAACAAAAACTTACTTTGGTGGTGGTCTTACACGTTGTCGCAATGGCTCATTATACTGAAAAAGAGAAACTGAGACATTATAAAAAGAAAAATGCTCTCACACCACTTCTTTTAATTTTAAACAACATATAACGTTGGAGTTTGACGTACAAAAATCAAAAGGTCATCATCAATTTTATAAAAAAAATTAAAAAATGACAGTTATCATTTTTGAAGTTGGTTCTTTGCTTAAAAAAGTAATCTAAATATATATTTTTGTGTTTATTCAAACGCATAATACTTCAAATATTTTTTACTTTAAACTTTTCATTCCACAAAAAGGTCATAGCACTCTTCACATGGGTATACTTGTTATTTTAGATTATACTGATATTTCTAATAACATAATAGTTTTTATCATTATAATAATAAATTTGTGATAATAAATTAAAATGTTATCATAATTATAAAGCATTTAATATTTCTTTTTGTAGATTAATTTAATCAAATCAACATTTGTTTAAGAAATTAATTATTATACAATAACACGTTTTTATGAATTAGAAAAAAGATGAAGATTAGAAAGAAATGAAAATGTCCGAAAATCTGTTTATATAGCAAAACAAAAACTTATTTGATAATATATGATTGATACAAACATACATTAGGCTATATTTTATTTATTTTAATTTGTAGAAAATATTTATTATAAGTATAATTTATTACAATAATAATCCATTACAGGTATAATTATTGTGAATAAAGAGTGATGCCATATTTTTTAAAAATATTTTAATTAATCATCTTAATATATATTCTATAAAGTAAACGACAACGACATTGTCGTATAATATTTTTCTATTATTCAACTCAAATGAGAGCCATTATAAAATTATTACATAATTTTAAAATATAAAAATATAATAATTCTTATAACTATTAACAGGAGGACATCGTGAGAAAATATGAAGTAGTTAATAAATATTGAAATAAAATAAAGAAATATGATCTTTTAGTAGATATGATCTTGAAAATATAAAATATAAACATGTTTATTTTATTTAAAAATAAAGTTAGTTAAAGAATTGTTAGCTATCATAACAAATTTCATTTAATATTATAAATACATAATTTATGAGTTCTATAAATTCTAATATTATCGTACAAGTTAACTATTATTGTATTCAAAGAAAGCAAAAGAAAATCTAAAAAATGAAAAAAATAAAAATAAAACACAATAAAAACAGGGAGGGGTTTAAGGAAGGTTTGATGTTATTCCCATTCCAATGTCTGCACTGTCCACATTGCTTTCAATGGAATTTGCAACTTTCTTTCCCACCGCAATCGCTCACAGGGGAACCCCACCAACAAAATCTCAATCTCTTCATCACTTTTTCTTCTTCCCAACCTCCATTTCCTCTTTTTTTCCTTCCTCTCTTATTCCAGTGACAATCAAACCCTCAAGATCTCACTTTCATATTCTCTTTGATTCATTCCGACACAATTTCGTCCAAGACATCGAAAATTGTCACAAACCGGTTAATGGGCTTCATCAAACCGAGCCCCCGGATCCACCCCAGAGGGTATTCATCCAAGACTCACCTTGGATTTTGAACGACTTGTTGATGAATGGTATTGGGGAGGAGGAGGAAAAGCACAATATGCTGAGGAGGAGGCAGATTCAAATGGAGACTGAAGCGTTGGAGAATATGGTGGAGGAGTACAGAGAACTAGAGAGAGAAATGCGTGAGAAGAATCTGATTCCCAATTTGCCTCACGTGAAGGCTCTATTCTTGGGGTGGTTTGATCCTCTCAAAGGGGCTATAGAGGCAGAGCAGAAGTCAAAAAGGTCGAAGAAGCACAAAGCGGCATTTGCACCCCACATTGATTCATTGCCTGCGGCAAAAATGGCTGTAATTGTCATGCACAAGCTGATGGGTTTGGTGAGTATGGAGTATCATCACGCGGGTTGTGTTCTCCTTGTGGATGCTGCTGTTCAGATTGGTATGGCTGTGGAACAGGAGGTACATCATATGACAACTTCCTCTTTACTGGTTTATCAATTGAAAGGAGGTGTTATTTCTGGCCAAGAAAGTGGTAAAGAGTGTATTGGATTGAGATTTGAATTTTTTAAAAGACTATTTTGGCATTTCTTTTTAAGATTTTTATGTAAAAATGCTACTATTTATAATAATTTTTTTGAATGACTGTTATAATCAATATTTGGTAGTTAATATTTTAATGGATTTTATCATAAGAACTTACAAGATTTTAAAATCAATTTTATGGCTACTAATGTCAAACATACAATCTATATGTTACAAGAAAAAAAAATATTAATAATGGTTGTTACATAAAAAATAATACAAAATACTGGGTGATTATAAAAGATATGTGATTTGTAATGTTTTCTACTGTTGAAGTGTGCGTGAGTTACTTTTAGCATTTGAATTGTTTGTTTCTGTTTATTTGTAATTTTAAATATAACTAAAGGTATGATAGAAATACGAAATGTGTAATGTGTTATGATGTTGTGATGATTTGTAATGTGTTGTGATGTTGAAGTGTGTGGTACTTTTATCATTTAGATAGTTGATTTCCATTCTTCTTCTTTTTTCCTTTATTTTCTTTAATTTTAAATTATATTCAACGTTAGAATAAAAATATAAAATGTGTACAGTTAAAGGAAGAATCCTGTTATAGATTATAGACAGCGTTGTTAGTAGGATATTAAGTGTACTACTATAAGCTGTTGGAAGCAGTTTTTCAAGTAATAGTATCTGAGAAGACTCCTTAGATCTTTCAATAAACATTCAAAATTTAATCATTTCAACATCATTTTTGCAGAACATGTTTTGGCTTTGAACATTGTATCCAAAAGCCAAAAAAGCTCACCACCACCCGAACAGGATCTTTGTTTCTGCTGGTTTTGTGGTCCATGTGTAAGTTTTGAGGGACCCCAAAGAGTTTTGTTTTTGACTAATTAAAATTTAATTTATTTGGGTTTATTTTAGTGTGTTGATTTTTTTTTGTCACCTAGTGAGATAATAAGGCTTTGTTGTTATTATTAGGGCATAATAGTGAAATGATATGTGGTGAGGGACTTCCGAATGGCCAATTGGCACGTTTACTACCTGTTGCCATATCTTAATAGTTAATCAGTGTTTTTGCTGTTGCATTTTGCATGGTACCTTGCACTCAAGTTTTCAGTAAAGTTTGCTGGACCCTTAGTCTGATAGTGTGTTTTGTGACTTTTTGTTACTGTTTTCACTTGAAGTTTCTGGCATTGGGAATAAAAGTGAAACGAGTTGTTCTGATCATCCAATACTTTACCCTTTGTTTGGGTTGCTAAAGGAAAGAACGTGTATCTCTTTGCTTTTTAGAATCTTCCCACCAGAAATCCAAACATGCTATTAGTAATGTGTTATACTGATTGAGGTTCAATCCTTTAATTGCTCCTTTTAGATTATATCTAGTCCAGGGGGCTCTTTGTCAAGGAATTCTCACATCCAATTTTACTGGGGGACGGAAGGTACTAGTGGGAGTTCTGTTTCATTGAAATTTCCTTCTGTGGTCGTGTCACTTTTATTGGTTGTTGTTGTTGCTGTAATCTAGCATTAATAGCGAAGTGAGATAAGAATTGCACACTTTCTACTTGTTCACTTTGGTTATAAATCACATATTTGTTTTGGCTATCTTATTTATTGTACTTTAGGTTAGGATTCATAACTTCCTGGAAAAGACTAGAACACGCCAGAGTAAGAAAACAGAGTTTGTTCGTGAAGACTGTACGGATAATGATACACAAAAATTAAGGAAACATGTAAATGGTTTGATTAAAAGAAGAAGACTTAAACAGGTTCAGATGCTATTGAAAGAGGAAGAATATGGCCCTTGGGGGCGTGATACCCAGGCTAAGGTTTGTTTTAATGTTTGAGTGTAATTATCTTTGACTTTATTGTTTTAATTGGAACTAATAAGTGCACTCTATGAATCTCTTCAGCTGGGAAGTCGATTAATAGATTTATTAATTCAAACAGCATTTGTACACTCTCCAGTTAATCAGTCTGCTGACACTCCACCTGATATTCGACCAGCATTCAGACATAGATTTAAAGTTATATCAAAGAATCCAGAGTGAGGCTTCACCCTTTTCTAAAGAACTTAAATCAATATAATGATTGGTTTAATAGTTTAATCCTCAGTAACTGAATTGCACTATCAGATTAGAGGAAGTAGCGATTGGCTGTTTGTTTGAATATTATGATGCTTTTAATCAATAATTATTAGTTTAGGATTCTCATCGACAAGCAGAAATTATAAGGTATTGTGATGGAGTATGATTGTTTCTTTACTTAAAGAAAACGAGAGGATAAAAATCTTGTTGTAATTGAGATAATATCTTTAGAATCTTTCTAATTAGAGGAAATAGATACATAAACTTTTATTTTATTTTCTCTAGATTTTCTAGTTTCCGTAATTTGAGATAATATCTTTAGAATCTTCCTAATTAGAGGAAATAGATACATAAACTTTTATTTTATTTTCTCTAGATTTCCTAGTTTCCCTATTTCCCTTTTTAGGAGAATTAGATTATTACAAATAGAGGGTATCATAATGTATTTTTTTATGATTTGAATAATAAATTAGTGTTATTTTCCACATGGTATCAGAGCTTGTCTGATCCGCATCCGCTGGCTTTGCTGTCTGTCGGCGGTCGACTGCCATGGCCGTCGACAACCCCCTAAAATTCTCTTTTTTAACCTGTGTTTTTAATGGGCTCCAATTGCCCTAATCAAGTTCAGCCTTAGAATTCTGACCTTTTTTCCAGTATTACCAAATACAAAGTTTGTTTGAATATGATTATAGTGGGATTCGAACCCATTCCCTCTCGAACGAGTAGCTGAACTGGTGCTTTAGTTATGTTGATGGCCAATCAATTTTGGCTCCTTTTGGCATTCTTATTGACTGCTAGTGGAATCAAAGAGACCGAAAGTCTCTTCTTCGAAGAATCGAAGAAAGGCTACTTCGCTGCTTACTCCGCTGTGCACCGCCGCTACCCGCCGGTCATCGTCCGCCGTACGTCCTCGACCAGCGTCTGTCGCCGGCCACTGTCGCAGTTCCGACCGGTGACCAGCGGATCTGGATTGCCTCTTCAAGCAACGGCCAACCCTGCCGGAGTCAGGACCAAACTCCGCTCAACGCACCTCCATGCGCTGCCTTCCCAGCATCGGCATCAAACCGCGCCACTGTCGGTCGTCTCGCCGGACCTTCCTCTCTCTGGTCTGGACCAACCTAGGCACCATGAAAATGCGCCGACACCGGACCACCATCCTCACAACCAATCATCCTCATCGCCGCATCATCAGAAACTAACATCGCCGTCGCAGGAGAGACTACCACGAGGTCGCGCACCGTCCAGCCACCGTTCCGTCGTGAAGCCGCCAAGAAGATGCTGCCACTGTCGGGCTGGAAGCCCTCCGTCACTCTCTTCCTTCTTCATTGTGTAGCAGCCATCAACGAGCATCGTCGTCGCCAGTCCTCTTCCATCTTCCACGCACCACCGCAACCTTCAACGCCTCACCACGGTTTGGCTCCTTTTGGCATTCTTATTCACTGTTAGTTGAATCAAAGAGACTGGAAGTCTCTTCTTCGAAGAATTGAAGAAAGGCTACTTCGCTGCTTACTCCGTTGTGCACCACCGCTACCCGCCTCTGGTCATCGTCCGTCGTCGGCCGCCGTACGTCACCGACCACCGTCTGTCGTCGGCCACCGTCGCAGTTTCGACCGGTGACCAGCAGATCTGGATTGCCTCTTCAAGCGACGACAATCCCCGCCGGAGTCAGGACCAGACTCCGCTCAACGCGCCTCTATGCGCCGCCTTCCCGGCGTCGACATCAAACCGCGCCACTGCCGGTCGTGTCATCGGTCCTTCCTCTCTCTGTTCTGACCCAACCTAGGCACCGTGAAAATGCGCTGACACCGGACCACGATCCTCACAACCAGTCAACCTCACCGCCGCACCACTAGAAACCGACATCGCCGTCGCAGGAGAGACTACCACGAGGTCACGCGCCGACCAACCACCATACCGTCGTGAAGCTGCCGAGAAGACGCTGCCACTGTCGCGCAGGAAGCCCTCTGTCACTCTCTTCCTTCTTCATCGTGTAACAGCCATCA
>NC_028357.1:44209739-44210952 GCF_000741045.1 Vigna radiata var. radiata
TGGATCGCCTCTTCAAGCGACGACCAACCCCGCCGGAGTCAGGACCAGACTTCGCTCAACATGCCTCCATGCGTCGCCTTCCCGGCGTCAACCGCGCCACTGGCGATCGTCTCGCCGGACCTTCCTCTCTCTGTTCCGACCCAACCTAGGCACCGTGAAAACGCGCCGACACCGGAACACTATCCTCACAACTAGTCATCCTAACCGCCTCACCACCAGAAATCGACATTGCTGTCGTAGGAGAGACTACCACGAGGTCACGCACCGACCAGCCACCGTGCCTTCGTGAAGCCACCGAGAAGACGTTGCCACTGTCGCGCTGGAAGCCCTCCGTCACTCTCTTCCTTCTTCCAAGCACCACCGCAACCTTCAACGCCTCACCACGGTTTGGCTCCTTTTGGTATTCTTATTGATTGCTAGTTGAATCAAAGAGACCAAAATTCTCTTTGAAGAATCGAAGAAAGACTAGTTTGCTGCTTACTCCGCTGTGCACCGCCGCTACCCGCCGCCGGTCATCGTCCGCCGTCGGCCGCCGTACGTCGCCGAACACCATCTGTCGCAGGCCACCATCGCAGTTGCGACCGATGACCAACATCTGGGTCGCCTCTTCAGGCGACGACAATCCCCGCCGGAGTCAGGACCACTCTCCGTTGAACGCGCCTCTATGCGCCGCCTTCCCAGTGTCGACATCAAACCGCGCCACTGCCGGTCGTGTCACTGGTCCTTCCTCTCTCTGTTCTGACCCAACCTAGGCACTGTGAAAATGTGCCGACACCGGACCACGATCCTCACAACCAGTCAACCTCACCGCCGCACCACTTCGCAGGAGAGACTACCACGAGGTCGCGCGCCGACCAACCACCGTACCGTCGTGAAGCTGCCGAGAAGACGCTGCCACTGTCGCGTAGGAAGCCCTCTGTCACTCTCCTCCTTCTTCATCGTGTAACAGCCATCAGCGAGCATCGTTGTCGTCAGTCCTCTTCCTTCTTCCACGCACCACCGCAACCTTCAACCACGGTTTGGCTCCTTTTGGTATTCTTATTGACTGCTAGTTGAATCAAGGTTTAATACCTATTTTGGTCCCTCTTTTGGGAGGGTTTATTCAAAGTGGTCATCCCTTTTTTAAAAAGTTCACTAAAGTCCTACCTTTTGCAAAAATTGTGCAAGTAGGTCCTTTTTGGTTACGGCGTTAACTTTGTTAACGGCAGAGGTG